>NW_010102835.1:0-9650 GCF_000699245.1 Pterocles gutturalis
TCTCTAACATTCTGTGATTCTGTGACTATGTTGAAAAATAATACAGAAACCTTGTTTCCTCAAGGTTTCCAAGACCCAAGGTTGTTTTCATTGCCATTTCGTAAAATGGTGAATACAAACTAATAAACATCATGTTGGTTGTTCAGTAAGATTTTCATAAATGAAACTAGAGAAGGTTGACTGAAATAGGAACGTGAAGTATATCCTTTCTCTAGGATATGATGTATAATCTCTGGGATGTAAGTAAATTAAACAAGTTAATTAAATCTGTGGTCTTGATTCTAATCCCTTGCCCCAGTGTAGAACTTTTGAAAGGCATTGGAGTTACTATGCTATAAAACTGCTGTAAATTGAACCAAGACTGGACTGCTGAATGGCAGTAATCAGCATAAATAAATGATGGAACTCAACATTTGTTTAAAATATTAAATCAAGCATTTTATTTCATGTAGGTATAATTCAGTATTATGAATCACAAGCACGCAGTCTTTTTCTCTCTATAGAAGTTAATTTTTTTAAAAACTAGCATTTCCATTGCAAAGCCTTCATTTTCTACTTTATTTTGCAAACTCCAAGATTCAACCAATACACTAAGCATATCTGCTGCTTCTGCTTTGTTACTGTAAAGCCTGTCTCCAGAAAACATCTAGTTCTGATTGCTAGACTATTTCCAGTGTTTTCTGAAAAAAAAATGCAAATGAGAGGAAGTAATGATTTTTTTTAAATTAGTCTCCATTTTTAATGGTTCATTGTACAGGTAATCCTGAGTAGAATTTCATGTCCCAGTGAAAAAGGGACTTGTCAAGCCTCAGGGCATTTTTGTTACTGAATTTCAAAGTCATTCAGCAAACAACAGATATGTCAGGCTTAAGAAAAGGTCAGCAGGTTTCTTTACGGTGGAGATTTTTGTGGAACTATGAACCCAGGGGTGGAAGATGGTACCAGGGTCTCCCTTAATGCAGTAGTGCATTGCAGTTATTTCTAGTTTTGTTTTGATAAGAATTTGCACTCCCTGAGTGTTATAGAGACTGGGTTCCTTACTTACCACATAAAACTAGAACAATTGTGGGGTTTTACTAAAATTACTGTGGTTTTGTTGTAGTATTTTCTGTAGCATGAATGAAAAATGTATTTGAAAGCCAACTATTTATTTCAGATTTCTGTGATTATAAGGACTAAATTTATGTACCTTCTTATATGAAAACATTGCACATCTATAGCACCTAGATTGTGTTAGTGCTCTTCTTTAAACAGTATATTCTATAATAAAACTGAGAGTACTTCACCAACAAGGAGTCTATTTCAGTATGATACTTATATTTTCTTTCCAAAGCTGTAATAGAGTTTTTCATATAATGGCAGACTTATTTTTTTTTTTGTTAGAATGATGTATGTGGAGTTTATTGGTAATTTATAAAGAACAGTCTGTTTCCTAGAGTATAAATAAAACAGATATTTATTTACTTTGGTTTTTATCCATGATCATCTCTTGATTTTGTTTTTAAGAACAGTCTTATAAAAAATTGGTATGTTCATAAGTGTGCTGAAGTAAGTTTTTTCACCAATCACTCTCCCTTGTAACATGAACTCTGTAGTTTGGGGACTCTAGTTCATAACTGTTCCAAAATCTTGCAACATTTACTAAGCGTTTAGTTGTTCACACACTTACTGCTATATGCATTGTGAGTATCCCAACTTAAACAGTTGCTCTTCTCATTTTTGTCTATATAGTTTATGTACAACTGAGACTTGAATTCCTCTACCTTAATTAGTGGTTTGTATCTCTTCATGTGAAATTCTCATGAGTTGAAAAATTTGCCACTGTAATCTGTATACCAGTGACTATGAATAAAATGAACTCTTAAATTTCATTGCTCTATTTTCTTCTTTCTCTTTTCTTGCTGTGTAATCAGAACAGTTCCTTCTTCGTAATCAGAAAAAAATGTACATTAAATGTGTCATACATTTTTCCTAACAGCATTTTAAACTGTGTTATTTAAGCTAACGAAAATAAGATTCCATCAACTATGGAATCTCTTTCTACAGTACTAGAAAGAGACTTGCATGGCAGGATGTCTTCATTACAGCCTTTTGGTTTGTCAGGGCTCCCCTTGTGTCAACTGCAAGTCTGGTTTTACTGGAGCTCTGGTCAGCTTGTACCTGGAGGTGAACTTAATGGCACCAGTCCTGAAGACTACCCATGCTTGCCCTCAAGGCAATGATGAGGGCAGGATCCATCAACAGGATGAGGACCTTAAGTATGGTTGTCTTCCCCTTTTCTTGTGTAGGGGGACACAAAAAATTAATAATGGATTCTTTCTGCTATTAGTTTCTTTTCATCATCTCATCAGTTATCTTGGATGGTGCCAAGAAGTAGGACTAATTATAAAATAACACAGGATACTTTCATGACTTTTTAATAGAAAACTATTCCTGGGTTCGAAAAGTTGAGAGAGATTGATCCCTGCTGGTGGAGGTAGTCTGAAGAAATGCAAGCCTTTGTTGTTTCTAGTAAATATTATTGAACTTAACTTGTGTATGTTTTAAGGATTTGAAAATATATATGTTCCTTCTAAGGAACTCATTAGAAAATTATTAATAGTGAACAATATCCTCATCAGTTCTCACTACCAAGCAAGTTATTTTTTGATCTGAATAGCTTTATTTGGGTAGTCAATTTTTGTGTTTATCACAAATGCCAGAGTCTGGTGCATAAATGATTGATACCTTTTTAATAAACATTTAAAAAGGAAGACTGTAGGCTTAACTTTTTACTAGCTTTTGGCTGGCTTAAACTAACAGTCTGGATTCTGAGAACCCTTTTTGCACTTAACTTTTTTTTTCCCTCTGAAGACGGTTTTGTGCAGACATTAGTTTCTCTGAACTCTTACAGGCGTTAGTACATTCCACTTCATTATTGCTTCCAGTTATGTTTTAGTTGTCCGACAAAGCAGAAATAACTGTCATTCTAGTTCCTGTGTCCATAGATTTTTGCTAAAGCAAGTGAGAGACCTCCTTCCACATAGCCTCAGTAATGTTTTTTTTTGGTGACAATATTTAAGGAAAAAGAGATAGAACTTTTTGCATTACAGCCCTAAAGGTCAGATGTCCCCAAATTTGCAGCTTGTTTACAAGCAAGAAATTTAGCATTTTCATCCTTTTGTAGATGCAAGTTTATTCATTAAATTCTGTTGTCTAAGTAGCTAATACGTGCTGACAACTGCAAGGTTGTGATGTTACTACCCTAAAAACAGATCTTTTATGTAGTGCATATCATTCTGGAAATCTTTGTGAAATTGATATGTTATGATCTGTACAAAAAGTATTCTGTTGTAAGTTCTGTGTAAAATGAACAAAAAAGTTATGCATGTAAATAAAATCAAAATGAGTGTATGGTTCATATTTATGTAAATTATGGCATTTAGAAAACCCTGAATGTTACTAGTAAGCAGCCATCTTTCTTTGGAAGCAGTGAATATCACTGTAGAGATAATTTACTCCAAACCACAGAAAGAAAGAAAAACTGAGCCATTCCCATTAGCCATACTCTCTAGTTCTCTGTTTACAGATGGGTATATCAGCACTGTTAGACATTATTTGTCTCAAAAGTGTGTCTCTGTTAACAACAGAGAAACAAAGACTCAGCAGGTTTTCCACACAGTTAAAAGCTACTAAAATCAGTGTAGGTTGAGCCTGAATAATGTGGCTGTAGTTAAGCTCAGGTATAAATAGTCATTTGTATCGTGTTGTTGCAATGACAAAGTGGCTGGATCAAGCCAATAGCCATCTCAGGGCCACTTACCATATTCGGTGCAATTCAATAAATCAATCATCATGCTGTTTACCAGGGTTTTATGTTGCAAATGTAATGGTTGAAATGAAGCGGTGGCATAAGCAAACATTTCTGTTGAATTACTGGGGTAGCTTTCTGGGTCATTGGATGTCAGTGGGCAAGTCCTATTCAAAGTCTGTCAGGGATAAACAGTCAAAAATTCAGGATCCGACGTACTAAAACTCTCCACTTGCACAACTCCAATAATAGGAGCTAAAAAAAAACATGCTTTAAGCAGCCCAAGTAGCACAAGTGTGAGAAATGTAGCAAATCTTATCTTAAAAATTGTTTTTGCTTAGAGGTTCTTAACTGTAATTTTGTCAGCTCGTTACCAACTTCACACAGTATTGGTATTTTGGTTTTCACAGTTGCCATTTGTTTTAAATATAGTGAGGGATGTAAAGAAGATAAACCTGTTTTTTACACTTTGCTAGCGAGTGTTTAGGTATAAGTAGTATAAGGATGGAGTATAAGTAGTTAAGTGGGGAATACATTGCTGGTAAATTGCTCATGCTGTTATTCCAAAAGTATTCACTGCAAATTTTGGCTAAACTTTAAGACAATTCAATCACGTTAAGGTGTGGAAAGGGTAAGTTGAATGCACCTGAGCAACTTCACTAGAGATGCAAGTACTTCTAGATTAAATGGACTTGTAAAGACAATATAATTTTTATTTTTTGAAATTATTATTTCTGTCAGCTTTGGGAAACCTGGTCTAGTGGGAGGTGTCCCTGCCCATGGCAGGGGGTTGGAACTTGATGATCTTTAAGGTCCTTTCCAACCCCAACTATTCTATGATTCTATGATTCTATGATATTTGTATCCATCTAGGACATAACTGGGGTTGTTTGGAGCAGTATCTTGTGAATTTAGTCTTCTTACTTATATAACTAGTGTGATTAACTTCTGTTCCTAATTACAGTAGGGAAACCAGACACATTTGGAGCCTGAAGAAGCAAAAAGTTTTTGCTTCTTTTTATGTATTTCTGTTGTTGGTAATCATTTCAAGGATGGCATAGACTACTATGGACAAGACCTGACATAGAAACAGTCTTTAACTATTTGCTATTTATTTTTATTCTATTTATTTATATGAGATGCAGCTAGTTTTGATTGTTTAATAGTTTATATGTGTAATGGTGTTAGCTCCATCTGATTTCCAGTTAGATGTGTGCTATTACATAGGAACAATTTGGGTTGAAAAAATACATAGGAACAAATATGCTGTTTATTTTCCAAAGCAGTTCAGATGTGACTCTAGAGGGCTAATGGCACAACTCTCATCCTGAGTCCAATAGATTGTGGCATAACAAGTTCTTTTTTAGGGATATGTCATAGCTGTGTAGGAGGTGACAAAATGTTTCTTCACTTCTGCCATAGTATCAGCAATGTCTCGCACAGTGGCTCTAATATGTTGACAGCTCAGCGAGTCCTGAATGCCTCCATTTGTTTATCAGGTTGAATTTTTATCCCTGTGAAGGCTTTTTTTTTTTTTTTTTTTTTTTTATAAGTAACATGAAAATTACACAGTTTTGGACTCTATTGTCTACTGCCATGGAAACATAAAAGTGTCTTTAGGGAACAACTATTGAAATACCAGTATTATTGGGCGGGGAAGGGGAACTTGATTCCCATGTTGAGCTTTGAGAGAGCATTTTCATGATGAATTGGACCTTGGTCTTTCTGCATACCAGATTCAATTGGGCCTTCCACATTCTGAGTGTGTGGCTAGTTATGTTTATTCTTCTCTCTTTGTAGAGGGGCACTGGATCAGTATTTTTTTAAACAATTGTGAGGCAGTTCATCAGTGAGATAATTCTGAATATTGTCAGTTTGTCTATTTATTTACTTCTATCTAATCTCCTATTTAACGGGAAGATGAGAAGATTGAGTAGATTTTCTTTATTGGGATCATTCAGACTCTGTATTTGGAGCAAGACAGAAATTTTCCTATTTGCATTCCCACAGAGAAAGGAGAAATATGATTTTCTATAGCTCTGAAAGCCCTTTGCCACCAACTTTGCCTGTGAACTCCAGCAGAGATGCTTTTGAAAGGAAGCAGGATCGTTCTCCAACCATCCCAACATGCAGGTGCTCAGTCCTGCCATTCAGAGTCACAGGGATTTATGCTACCATCCTTCTGTATTGAGAATGTGAAGTTGAAGGAAGGCTGGCTGTGATGCTGTTTCTCAGTCATTACAGTAAGATCAGCCCCTGCTGGATCTCACCTCTCGCTCCAGTAGGAACAGTGAAGACATACGATAATGCTTATATTCCTCTTGGGTAACTACGTGTCTGCAAATTAAATTAGAAAAAAACATAGAAGGGAGGGAAGAAGTTGTTTTGAGTATTCTTTCATCAGGGTGCAGCTATAGACACATAACAAATGTCAATCAGTGATGCTATTAGAGCTTATGGTTGCTCTGGATATTTGTGCTACTGCTGTGGAAAGCATGTAGAGTGGTGTTGTTGCTTCCATGAGCACCTGGACTTTTGAGGAGAAGGATATGACTCTCTGATGTAGGTGAGGCCATACTTATCTTTGGTTGTGCTGTGACAAAGCTTAGACTGTTGTAAGGCATTTTGTGTTAGGCCCACACACTGAGACCACTCAAAAGCCAAAAGTAGAGCAGAAGTGGTTTGTCGTCTGCTTCAGAAGCAGCTCCTGACAGAAGGATGTAGCAGTGCATTGGAAACTGTTCTGGCCACTTAAAAGCTTCGGCTTGGGTATCAGAGTAGTAGCAATACCAACAACTTATTAAACAAAGCTGTTCAGAAAATGACTGCACTGTCATCTGGGAAAACAAACCGACATTTAGGTTTGTGGAGACTTTCACTGCAAAGTGTGCTGTATTTTCTAATTTGTCAGAGCAGCATTTCCAGTCAAAGCCTGTTTTGACAAAGCCTGTTTTGACAGAGACATCCTGACTGGGCAGCACTGTATAGCCTTGTTGGTAAGACGCCTGATTACCTGAGGGGAGAAAAAAAACCCAAACAAATAAGCTATACATATATTGTTCCATCTAAAAAACTATGATAGTTGTACAAGACGTATTCAGAAGGTACTGTAACATCAATTATTCAGGCTTTAACTTTTATGTCATTAGTTCTGTAATGCCTCTTATCTGCCATGATCCTGCAGTTTCCTGTATTAAAACACAACCAAGGGGAATAACAGTTGGTTGTGACAACCAACTACCTGACTGCAATTATGTAATTTTGGTCAGTGGAGTGGAGCTGGCAGTGAAGTCAGGATTTGCTATGAGTCAAGAGACATTTAAAGATGAACAATATAGAAATGCAGCAAAACAACTTAGAACTTCAGGTCTATCCCTATATCCCTGGTGTCTTTCTTTGAGTTTAGTTTTCTTGCGGCTTTTTGCTACTGAAACAGACAGTTCGAATTAGTTTTCAGTTCTGTAAAGGGAAAATAAAATATGGCCAGTTGATTCTGGGACTGCAAGTTTGGAACCTGCTGATGACCATAACCAACTTTTGTACAGGTTTTGGTGAACAAAATCAGAGCCTTTGACTCAATTTCACTAATTTTCTGTATGCACAGAAGTTATATGTATCTTTCAAGACTGAGATTTTAATTTTAGCACATAAAGCTGCTGAACTTGCTCCTCATTCTGAGCTCACCACTGGAACTAGCAAGCGAGGCTGTGAGAACAGCCATTACAACACACTGGAAGTAGTCCTGGCAGTAGTAGATACATGAACAGACTTTTGATGAAGGAAAAGTACATTTAGCACTGTGGAAAAGCACATTTCTGTGCATTAACCATTGATGATTCTGATATCCCTCTAGCTTTGTTTAGGTTTTAATGGTATAGCTTTAACTATGGAAACTTCAGAGCTGCTAACATTCAGGAATGTTATGACCCTGTCCTTTGTACCTGCACATGACTCCTTTCTACACTACTTGAAAATGGACCAGTGAGGAATGAACTGGCAAAAATTGTAGCATGGTCCATGCTACTAATTTTGATTTAGTTTGCCTAAGCCATATAAAGTGAGTTTAGTGGAATCTTAGCTGAGGTGAAGATATATGACACTGTCTAAAATCCCCTAATTACCTGTAATGGTTGCCTTCACTTTTCCATTGCACCTTTCCAGATGTTTTTCATCCCTTTTTTGTTCTTCTTTCCAAACACTGACTGATAATGAAAGAATACTGCATTTCCTTCCTAATGGTCCTTAGTAGATGCATGAAGATCAGATATTGCAAGGGTGGGGGAGCTGAGGGAGGATGGATAGAACCACACAAGCTTATGCGAGATGCAGTGATGGACAGTGAAACCTTTATGCTGCATTATCTATTTCCTGTAATTCATATATTTTAAAAGGAAGGTTATGTTCTTTGTATTTAGGGGATTTCAAGGGGAAATATAATATTCATGGGAATGTTTGTATTCTTCTATTTGAGAAACCAGGATGACCTTAGTAGTAACTTTATGAACTTTCAGAGAAAAAACAGTTATAACAAATGTGTCTTTCCAAGTTCACACTTTTGAAAGAACAGAAATATTTTCTGCTGGAATTAAGGACAGGTAATTTTGCCTTTCCAAAGCATAAAACCATCTCTGCAAATACCTGTCTTTCTATATGTAAAAGTTAAATAAAAAATACATCTGCCTTCATGTTCATGTTTACATTGAATATAAGGAAAGATACCTATGGATTCATTAAACTGCTATGGTGTATTAGAAGTAAATGCTGGAAGGTTTTGTCTGAATGGAAGCTTTTAAAAAACACAGCAGTGATCAAGCTATTATTTGTCTCATAAAGAATCAGACTTGATTTAGAATATAACTGAAATAATTCTGTTGGTGGAGGTCTTACTGGATGCTTACTAAAATTAGTCATGTTTGGCATCCAGACAGATTTCAGTACATTGCATTGCTCTTCCAGCTTACATTCTTAGAGGATTTGCATTGTCAAATGTAAGCAAACGTGACAAACTTCAGATACAGAAGCACATCAACATATTAGGTTTAACATCAAGAGCTGTGCAGGTTAGAAAGTTCCAGTCATGATTATAAGGAAGCGGAGATAAGTATGGTACATGGTTTAGCAAAATGAGTTAAGAGAATGTTTTGACAAATTAAATAGCTTAATTTACCTAGCATTTCTTTTTAGCAGCTCTACTGAACATTAATTTTTTTTCGAAGTTTGTGCCATTTTATGTTTTCACATAATGACAAAGGAGTGATGACAAAGGTAAATAGACTTTACCTCTGCTGGAGAGGGTGGAACGGCACACGTGTGTGTGCATGCTAAGTTTGAGATTGTCTATGGCTGTTGTAGCAATAGTGGAACTCTGCCTTAAAGAGTAAGAGAATCATTAGAAGATCTGGGTAATTTATTTTGTGACTTGTTTGAGTTGCCTTTTCCTGTGCTATGTACAGTTGAATTTGCTTTGTTCTTTATGCTTGTAAATAATTGTTTTTAAAAAAAAAAAGTTAAGTGGTTCTTTAGGACTGTGTATCATCATCAAGGGAAGGAGAAAAGAATTAACAAAATATTTTATGGTGAGTAAGTAAAGTGAAATTGTCACGTGTCTGCACTAATCCTTTTTCCTAGACAGGTGAGCTACATTTTTTCTGACCTTCTGGTTGAGGTTGTTGGACTGATATTTTGATTTTACCTGAAACTGTTTTACTGATCTGTCATGTTTGGCCAAATGCCAATCTTCCATAAGAACAGGATAGTTTTGTTAAAATTTCAGTTGAAAAAGTGTCTTCAGGCTGGAGAATTTTTTTTTTTTTTTTTTTTTTTTTTTTTTTTTTTTTAAACCCCCGTGTTTAAAAAGAAA
>NW_010102835.1:9694-158080 GCF_000699245.1 Pterocles gutturalis
CTGACTTCGGTTCAGACAAAAAGCCTTTAACCTGAATCTCCAGTGGGTGCTGATTGCCAGGCTGCTAGTTATTCCCGTGTAACTCTAGTGTTGTTTTTCCCTTCTTTTTAATTTTTCTTGAAGAAAACTTTGTTCTGGGCTTTATCCTGAAAAAGTATTTCACAATGGGAACATTATTTTCTGGTTAATTCCAGCTGGAAAGCTTTTTCAAAATACATTGCCATAGTTAGATAAGAGGTGACTGATATTTGGTACCTATGCCAGGACACTATCAGAGAGTGTTTAGCAGTGTGGAGTGATGGTAGTTGTAGGACAGTTGCAGAGCTGGCAGATCATTCTTGGTTGATGAGTGAAAAGAGAATCACTGCAAAGGGCAGGAGAATCTGTATTTCATCAGCTCTGTCTGAATATTTGCTAGGCAGATACTCAAAACAAAAGGGATCACTTCAGTGTCTTAGAAGCATTTTCTGCTAAACAGAGGCATAAACTTCATCCACTTGAGGTTTGTTTTATGCATTTTCTTGCATCCATATGCTAATTTTGGATATAAATTGGGCTAGCTGAATATCCGTACCACCTGTTACACTAGTGTTAGCAGTACACTGTGACAGGGAACTAGATCTTTGTGTGATCTCCTTGTTGCTGTTGAAGGATCTCATGAACTTGTTTCTTCAAGGGACTACATATCAAGAAAAATACCAAGTAGGACAGGGAAGTAGTTACTCTTCTGGAATGCTGCAGGTGAGTGTCATAAAAGCAGAGCATCTGTTCCTCTTCATATGTGTCTTTCAGGAAAGGTTTAACTATTGTCATGTGTTTCTTTAGATTTCTGACTTTAACGTAGTCATCTTAAGCTCTTTGGAGAGAATCAGAGTTACTGAGCACAGACATTTGCCTATTCTCTCTAGTAGGAAATAATTTTCTGTTAAGGCCAGCTTTGAAAAAGTTCTTCCTTCAGGATGGCATTTTAAAGGCTTTTGATGTTGTCTGAATTTAGATGACTTGCAACATTTCTCAAAGAAGTTCAATTGCAATAATCTGTTACCTCATTGATAATTTGTTATGGTCATTTACCATTGAATCAGAATATTTTTCTGGAATATTTTGATTCCACTGAAGTTCCAGGAAAAGCAAAAAATGTTTTCTAACCAATGAATTGGTGGCCATGGAGCTTCTCTAAACTCTTGGGATGAGATTCACCCAACTGAAAACAAGTTTTTGTTATGTAGGCACCAAAACTTGAGCAACTTAGACGTTCATATTTTGGCTGTCATGAAGTTAATGAAAAATATTTATTTCTAGGGTGTAATTCATGGCATCCTGAAACAGATGGCTCTACTAGCTTTGAAGGGAGCCTATGAGGACTACATGAGATGTATGCTCTAGAAGTCTTAATGACTCTAGTTGTAGAGTCTACTCTAGAAGTAGGTTGTTTCAGGTTCTTGAGATGCCGCATGGCAGGCCTGAGGAGACCTGAGACCCACAACAGTACTACAGGTCCCAAAACCAATCTCTCTGCCTCTTGAAATCCTCCCAGTCTCCAGTGCCTGCCCAGGTAGCAGGCTGTCTGGCGGAGCTGTGAGTCTGAACCTCTGGGTTCAGACCCTTGCACTGTGCTGGCTGCTCAACTTCCCAGTTTCCAGCTCTCAGCAGAGCTGAGAAGAAAACCAGATTCTTCTCTCAGAGACAAGTTGGATTTCTAAAGAAGGAGGAATGTTTTATGGTGGAATAAGTAGATTTTAAAGTCTAAAATTCCCCAACATTTACCTACAGATGTCTCCCTTCCACTTGTATTGATCCAAAAAAACCTGATTATCTTAATTTTACTTCTCATCACTAACATTTATCTTCTTTTAGTGTGACTGGAGTATAGACATTTCTGTGGAAGAAACATGAAGCATTTACTAATGTTTAGTTGTTTAGGAGATTTTGAGAACTTCAACATATGAGATTTTTGCTGGTGTCCCAACACTGTGTAAGGTAATCTTCATACTCATTTCCAGTTTACTCAGCTTTAAGTGTCTCAGGAGTTTAAGAAAAGTCTTAGAGCTATTTACAGTGTACAAACACTGCTGTTAAAATGCTTTGTGACTTTTCAGAGGAGATAATTCCACTGAGAAGTTATTTTATTCTGAACAACACATATCCAGTAGTTAGCATGAAGTGTCCAGCATACAATTTTAAAGCAGATTTTTATTTTTTTTTGGAATTTTTTGGAAACTATTGACAAGTGTTTCTTTTTTTTCCCCCCTTCCAGTTGCTTTCATCACTAGATGTTAAAGCACTGGGGAAAGATTTTTATAAGCCGTCATTCTGCTACAAAGATAGAAGGCTTCTAATAAGTGATGTTTATTTGCGCTGACATCTATTTATTTTATTAACAGTGGCAAGCCTTTTCCCCTTGCCTTCATGTCCCCCACTATAAATTCCTCTATTAAAATCCTTCCATTTGCCTCAACAGTGGGATTAATACTGTCTTATACAAATAAACCCACTCAATTTAATGCAAAACCTGGGGTAGTAATTGGCCTCTGACATGCCTGTAAACAGTTTCTGTCTACCCAGTTGTTAATTGTGCCTTTTCAGTCATTTTAAGTCCTTTCGTATAGCCTGGTAGGGGTGTCTACCTCCTGGACTAGGATGCAGAAAAGCTTGTTTTTATTGCTACTTTGGACAAGCCGTCCATCCTCTTTGTGTTTCTGTTTTGCTGTCTGTAAAATGAGGGTGATACTGATCTCCTGTGTTTAGGCTCTGCCTGGAAATCTGCTGGCAGCAGGGTCTTTTTACTGTGACTTTGAAATATAGGACCAGTGCTCATCATCTGCCTTCAGGAATGTGCCCCAGTGCTCCGGACTGCTCCAGTCCCTTCCAAAGTGGAGCCTGACCCACACTCCTCTCATGACTGAGACCTCTAGGCTTTGCCCACAGGGCCATCCTCATCTTCCTCACGCTGATAGAGTCCTGGTGTAACATCATGTTCGTTAGAGTCTACGGAATGTTGTAATCAACAGGACATATACAAAACCTTGTAGATACCATAGGTTTTTTTAACATAGATATAATGGAAGCAGCATGTCTTTGCTTTGAACCCGAATAATAATTTAAATGAATAACCGTATGGCCTTTAAAATATTTATGTCAAAATATTTAAAACTAACCATGTTCTAAAAATGAAAAATGCAAAATAGAAATACAGAGGCAACTTGTGACACAGTTTTGGGCAGAAATTAAAAACTAACTTTGGTTCTGTTTGCGTTAGAGCTGGACATCTAGAAATTTCAGGAAGCAGCCAAGGAAATTCACTTGTCCTCTCTGAGTACATGATACCTTCCCAATGGAAAGGGTGTAGATTCTGTTCTTATGAGAATTTGAATCTGTTAGTAATGCTCTGCTTCCTCAGTGTTTGTGTTTCCAAATATAACATATATCCATGATGGGTTCTTTAGGTTTTGGGTCTTTTCACATAGACCAGAGCTATCCTAGTAGATGAAAACAGAAGCCACGGAATTCATCCCATTAGCTCAGCTGGAAAGGATTTGTGTGCCTCTGCTTTAGGTGGGATATTTGGTAGGACAGGGATATTTTTAAATGTACTTTTCTTTGCAAACTTGTTGATTCTAAAATTTAGAACTCAAAGCAACAAGGCTCTTCACAGACATGTTAGTTTAACCATGTTGCTCTTTGTAGAGAAAAAGGGGTGAACCTGGAAGCAATCTGGAGTATGCCTTTTATTTTCAGATAGGCATTTTACAATTTTTATCACTGTTATTTTTCCAGTTTTGAAGCAAGTCTTTATTTCAAGTTGTCAATCAATTTAATTTTAAAGTTATAAAATAACACTCCTCTTTAAAATGCAATATTTACTCTTTGACTGAATTAAGTATTTAGCTTGTCAGGAAAGGAAGGATGTAAACTCTGAGTTACTGATGATTTTGTTTGTTTTGGTGTAACCCAATGTTTTTTCAGCTGACAGTGGTACACCATTACTCACTTTGTTCTAGTAGAGAAGAATGGAAAAGCTTTTAGTCCATTAATTTTTGCTTTTTATTTCAAGTTTCTTTTTCTTTTATTTTTGGCAAACTACAAATAAAATCTTGTTAATCTTGGTTCTACAAACAGAGGCCAACTGTCCTGCTTCCAGGAAGTCACTGGTGCTATGGAGACTCAGATCCAAGTCCTTTTTCAGTTGCAAGCATCCTGGGTGGCACTATGGTTCCTTTATTTGTGTCATCCAACTTCAGACTTCTGTCTTTAGCATCAGGCGCCCTGAGTGGTTTATGACCTTTCAGAGCACAAGTCAGGGCACTCATTTTAGAAACCTAAAGTCATATTGCTTAAATAATTTCTGAGCCATGTGTGCGTCAGTCCTTCTTGGTAAGGTGAGCTATCGCTATTTCTCTACTGAACTGTTGCAAAAAGTAAGGCCCTGCTGAAAAAACCCTCTGCTGCTTCGACAACAGAGTGGCAAGGGCTGTATGGTTACCTTAGGCAGGGAGCAGCCCAGGGTTTTCAGGCCTTGTACTGAAAGAAAAGTCATTTCTCGGCTGTTTTCTAATGTCTTGCGCTTCCTTTGCTGTTGTTGTATTTCCTAGAAACAGCTGAAATGACACTTTGATTATAAAGCATCGAATTTCTGGTTTGTCCACAAAATACGCACTAAAAAAGATGGCAGGTGAATTTTGTGACAGCACACAGTTGACAGCGCGTTAGTTGTGTGATGGGAGCTTTTACCTTCTCTTTCCCCTTTCCTCTTCTTCCTTCTCTGCTAAAACCACACTTTGCATACAGCTAAAAATAATTTCCTAGAAAAATCAATTGAATAAGCTAATATAGCATAATCAAGGGCCATACACGCCCCTCCTCTCTCTGTGTAGAAAAGGGAGTTTGGCTTGTCTGTCAAATCTGACCAAGATTTATGTTGGAGATTCCTGCTGTATTTGAGTGTAGAAACAGAGAACTACATCAAAGGCCTCTTAAAAATAAACAAGGATTTCCACCAGAATGTGATCGTGGTTGAAAAGGAAGTAGATTAATTTTGGACCGCTTTCTGAATTAGTAATATCCTTTCTGTTATTTTTATTTTTCTGGCTGCACTTAGGAGCTGGAGAGGCCTGAATTTATGTCCTGATACAAAGTCAAAGTGTTAGGTATTTCATGCTATGCTATGTTGTTTTTGAAGTGTATGTGAATACGCACTGGAGATGTGTTGCAATACTAAACTGTGCAGCGTTTCACCTACAGTGTCACACGTGAAGCACTAGCAGCACCTCTGGTTACAGTATAAAGGAGCAGCCCTCGGACTGTGCATCAGACAGCCCAAGTAAGAGCACTTGAGGGCTAGAAAACGAGAACAGGGCAGGCGGTGATTTTTTTTACACTACGCTGAGTCAATGCTGGGTTTTGAAGTTAATGTGCTGGCCTGCTGATCAGCCTGCAGCCGAGGGGCATCTGCCTGGCCAAGGCCTGCACTGCGAGCGCAGGCCTATGTGGCTGGTCCTGAGCTGCCAGCCTTGCCCCAGCCTTGGAAAGTGCAGGCCCTGGGTTGTGAAGCTAAAGAACGTTGAAACATTCAGTCGAAGGCTGTCATTAGGAAATTATTACAGATTAAAATTTGCACCACTTGTTGCAGCTGCTTGGTGATATGGGCTAACAGCAGTGCTGTCACTGCAGCATCACCAGCCATGGGCAAACGTTGCTGTGGAAATCCCAGGGACAAATTTCCTACTTTTCAATCTCTAATCTTTCAGCTTCAAATATCATTTAAGTTGTCGGTATAATAAATCTTCAGGAAATGTAAGAGATTTAAAGAGAGTTTAATATTAATACTCAGAAAATGTTGTGATTTGTTCTTTGGGAGCAGACCTGTTGGCTCTTCTGAGTGCTGGCTCACATGGTAGCACCTCAGTCTTCGCTGGGGCTAACAAGATGCTGCTGCAGTATGAGCAAATGGATCTGGAGAATGAAATTGCTCTTGCTTTGTGTTTAAGACATGCTAGTTGAACGTGTATGTTCGGTAAAGCAGTTTTCAGGAAAACTTCAAGGTAAAGGGAGGAGTGGAAGCCCTGGTGTGAGAAAAGTCATCAGCTGATAGCTGAGGATGCTAAGCAAACCAGTTTAAATTTAGGTGTGCCCATATGGCTGGCTGCATTTTTATTGCATAGGTGGGTCTCCTAACACAACATGAGAGTGAATGAGTGGCTGTCTGGGTCAGACCATAAGTCTAGTCCAAACAGAATAGTCTGACAGGGTCTGAAGTTGAGTCCTGTGGAGGAAAGGCTCGCCCAAAGGATTGAGAGCGTTAGTGTATCCCGGGGGTGGACAGGTCTGAAGAGCAATGATAGATGTTTTTGGGTGGATAAGTAAGCTGCCTTGGGTGCAATTCATTTGGGCCATTTTTGTCCTGTCCTTCAGAATGAGGGAAATCTGCCTGTTTCTCCCAATTCCTTCTTGAAGGAGTTCAAGATCACTAGCTCAGGGGCGGATGTCCATACTTGGTCAGAGGACTGTCACGTGTTATGTCATTGAAATACATCAATGACAGGTCTGGAATTTGCCTCATTTATTGTCTTCACACATGTAATTGGACATCTGTAATAAATTAAGAGATTATGCCAGACTTGACAAGGAGTGATGCTGATGAAACTGTCTTTGGCCAAGCAGACAGTGAAGGGAGGAAGCATCATCATGGAAGTGTTGTGGCTCAGCAGACTTGAGGAATATGTTTTGGGTTGGGGTTTTTTTTGCCAGTTTTGTATTACACATCTTGGGAGAAAATACACATTCGGAACTGCCATGAATCTTCAATCTGACTCATTACTCTGCAAAATGCATCTGGTGGCTGATGAAGTTGCTGGTGGCTTTGGCTCAATGTGCTGATAGGTGTATACAACCAGAAATTATAGTCTGTGTATTATTTCCTGGTAGCTGTGAGGTGGAGTTTTTATCTTCTGCTAAGTGCATAGTTAGCCTAAAGAGAATCTGAGTGTTTCTATATATTTGTGAAGGAGTATATATATGTCTGATGGCATATTTGTTTTATTTGTCTAAGTTTATAAATGTGTTTTGTTATTAAAGTTAAGGTGATTGGGCAGCAGGGAGGAGGGCTCTCTTATGTCTTCTTCAGTTCTCAGTGGATTTGGAGATGCACAGCTGGGAAACAATGCTGGACTGAAGAGTACAGCAGGTAGATAGTGAAAGACAGGATGTGAGAAACAGGGGAAGGAGAGCCTATTACATGTACAGGTTAAAAAAAGTACAGGTGGTAGGTGTATAGCCAGTTCTTCATGGTAAGAGAGCTGGACTGGAGAATGAAAAAACAGATCATGAAATCATGCCAAAAATGTACAGGATACGATGGGAGATTTCTTATAAAACTCTTCCTGATTTTTATTTCACTTTCAGGTTATATATTTTAAAGGTATTTGTTCTGGTTTGTGTAACAATAAAATTTAGATTTAGAGATTGAAAATGCTTTCAGTGTTTTTGAAGAATTTTTGGGCCCCTCTTCTTCAAATCATGAACCATCTCTGAGCTCCTCCAAAACTTAGCAGACATTTGCAGTCTTGTGAGACTTTATAGAATACTATATTTTATCTTTTTTGTAGGTGAGCAGTAGGCTTAGTTCATGGTGCCAGTGAGAGGCTGAGGTAGTCTCTGCTGAATGTTTCTCCACCATATCATCAGAAGACTCAGAATTGGAAGATTACTCCTTCTTAGTGAATAATCGAGTTGACCTGAACTGTTTCTGCTCATTTTCTCATAGATTCTATGAGTCTGTCTCTGCTTAGTTTCTGATTAGTAGCTAAACATCTGGACTAGATAACCTTTCCAAGAGAGCCAGAGTAATCTAGGTGGGATAAATGGTTTGGTTTGGGGTTTTTTTTTGAGAAAAAACTCTAGGAGCATTAGGTGGCATAAAAGGAGTCTGTCACTTATGGCCAATTTTTCCTGCTAGAGTCAGTCTCAAAGCAAGAGCAGTTCCAGAAAAGCAAGGCTGTTTGTGCTGAGGTCACTCAAAAAGGATTCACAGTTTTCTGTGATCTGTCCTGTCTCATCAGTGTCAAAATCTACTGATTTCCTTAAAGCCCAGGTCCTGGGGTCATCTAACTTCATAAGAGTTTTCTTTCTGTGTTTTCCAAGTTTTCGTGGATAGCAGAGTTGGGGAGAAGACAACAAAACCTTGAAGTTGTGGCCCAAGTTAACCTCAAACTCAAAAAGCAAACAGGGAACACCTCCAATAAAGAAAGAGGCATGGCTTTGTGATACCAATGATAAAACAAATGAGTCTGTAATTCTGAATTAGAAATGTGTTCTTCAAGTACTGGGGATTATTTTCTTGTCGCACTGTCTGAAGATCAGTTTTCCAAGCTGCTTCTCTTAGGATTTCCAAGTTGTGTTTAATACCACAGATTATGATGCCTTGCAGTCTCCAAGCTGAACAGGACTTTTGTCTTTCTCACAGGAGGATTTGGGGTAAATGTGGTCTGAGAAAACCAAAGCAGCCATGCATTGCTTCTCTTTCTGTCACTCCATCTCACTACGTTCTCGCAAAGAAAATATACAAGTGCTTGTGCATACGGTAGAATAAAGTATAAGAAAATGTCTGCTGTTTCTTCAGTGGGTCCCTGGTTAAATAGCATTCCAGAGTAACACTTAGTTATGCTGCAAAAATGGAGAAATGCAATTTTTAGTATGACTTGCTGTTTTCTGGTTCAAGTAGTTCGCAATAATTCGCTTCCTATAACTCATGGCATTTCTTAGGTATACCATTTGTTAAAAAAAAAAAAAAGCGGTAGATCCTTGATTATACTTTTTTGGTGATATTGCTTCACTTTCATTTCTGCCAGTGCTTTCTTACACAAATATTTTTCTAAATAGATACCGTAGTTTATTAATATTAACAGTGCAAACTTTGCCTTGTCCGATGGGACCTCTGTAATCTTGCTTTATACAGAAACAATAAAGATAGTTCCTAACTAACAAAAAATATGAAAATACATTTGTTTCCCTTTCACAGTGGGACTATCTATTTCAACCAATTTTCCTTTCATCCTGGCCACATATATTTGGAGTCCTATATCTTCAGTAATATTACTTGTTCATGAAGAGGACTGAAATGTAATTTGCATCTAACAGTTCTCATTTTGCTGTGATTTTGTGTCTTTGTAAAGAAATCTGTTCAGACAGTGTTGGTGAATGACATTATTTGACAGTGAGGATTTATGTTAAAGCATAAAGATTAAATAGTAATATATAAAAATACATAATGTTCAACTAAGGAAAATTTTGACTTTTCCACTTTTTTAAAGTCAGTTTACTCATCCATATTTTTCATAGTAAATGCTTAGTGTTAGGTATAAAGAAACAAGCAATCCCTATGTTTTGTATATCATTGAATACTACATTAAAATGTAATTCATTTTTCAACTTGCTTGGTACTTCTTTATTTCCTTTTGAGTGATTTTATTTTTTTCAAATATCAAACAAGGTTATTTTTCTTTCCTAATTATCACTTCATAACTAGGTAAAATCTCCTGTCCCAGTTCACTGCCAGTGCAATTCATCTGTTTGCCCCCACTTTTGAGGCTAGTCAGTCGATGAAAATGTGAAATTTCTTGAAAGCAATGTGAATGGCTTCTTTCAATATTTTGTCCCATTGACAAGAAAGTAAAAATAAATATAATACATTATGTTTCTGAGGTGCACATTTCAGAAGTGGTGCTGTTGCATATTTAAGCAGAGGGAAAATACCACTTCATCTTCTGGGCTTTTATGTATTCTGGCAAGAATTAAATGAAGCTAATAACAAGTTAAGGACCCCTGCCACTCGGTATTATGGAAGCTTCCTGTATGCAACAATAGAAAATGGAGTGTGTTCAGGATTTAATACTTAGCATTGCAAATTATCCTGCTATCCTCTCTCCATTGAGTATTACCATGATAATTTTGAATACTTTAAAAATAGATTGTTTAGGTGCTTTCCAAATTTAATTCTAAGTCAGTCTGTGAAAAAAATAGAAGCTGACTTCAAATATCTAATTACTTTGTGATGCAGCATGCAAGGAGACAAATAGTCTTGTCAAGATTGTAAAAATAAAAGTAATGTTTAAACACTTAGTTCTTAAAATATGAATTATCTAGGAAAGGTAGAATCAAATTCATTCTTTGGTTAGTTTGTTGTTATGTGAAATATATTCAGTTACATATGGAAAGGTCATCTATGCCCATCCTATTATGCTTTTAACACTCAGTGACATCTTCAGAGAAATCTCATTCTTAAAACCCATTTATTTACTGATTCAAAGGGCTATGCATTGTTCAAATTTTGTACATAACTTAAATGGTAATAGAATCTGTCACATTGTGGTGCCTTGGTATTTTCTGAATGTGACTACAATAATAATCATACTACTACCAGTACAAGTTTGGTCTTTCACAGGGCCTTTATGGCAAGCTAGCAAAGGGGAGATAATTGCAAAAATGAGGACACAATAATTACTTAACTCTGGGATCTATTGCTTAATGTTTTTCTTTCAAAGAGAAATGTTAAGCAATATTTTGTATGATGTTAATGTTTTATTGTCAGAATTCAGAAGCAAGAAAATACCAGGTAGAATTAAGATGTTCAGGTAGAGGAAGGAGTCCTAAACAAAATACTAGAAAATGATTTTATCTAAATTGAGAAGACTCAGTAAGACAGGATACTTTTTTAGGCCTATGTAAAATGAAAAGAACAAATAAAAGTTGCAATAACAGGACTGCTTTAATATGGAACTTTAGACAATATTTATAATTTTGAGAATTTTTAACATTTTGAAGAAAACTTTGACAAAGTGAATATAGTTGCAAAGATGATTTATTGTGTCAGTGGAAGATGATGCTTGTCAGATAACAGTTAAATGCATTAAAGGGTGACTAGTGCTATCTAAGTTAGCCTGGAAGTAGAGGCCAGCTTCTTCTCAGTATTCCTGTGTATAGCACCAGCTATTCTAGATATTGAGAAATTAGAGGTCATTGAATTTTAGCATATTAGAAGGAACATGAGTCAACAGGTGAAGGCAGTATTTAGGGAGAAATGTCCCAACAAATCCATGTGCTGCAAGATCAGAAACATCAGAGATGTACAATATAGTCTAGTAGGAACAGAAAGGCAAATTATTAAATGAAGTTATTAAAATTAAACTACCATACACACATAAAATTGTGATTTTGGAACAATGTGTATTCTTAACAATCTAAACCTCTTCCCTTTCCAAAAAATACCCTCCAAAAATAATATGGGTGGTAAAGGAAAACTGTTAACAATTATGCTGTAGACAAGTCTACTAAATCCAATCACCTTGTGAATCTGAACAGATATAAATTATCCCAGCTAGAAGCCAAGTTGTTGTTATTCTATTGATGATCAAACTTGTTCAAGTAAAACCACACAGCAAGAGGCAAATCTCAGGTAGTTTGAAATGTATTGTAAGACCTAGAGACAAAACATCAGTGCACACAAATAGAAGGGAGCACATTTTGCAGTTAACACAAAAACATTTGCAATACAAAGGCAAGGATGCCAGCACAAAGGGTACAATGCTGTGCTTTCAAGAAAAGCAACCATTTTGCAGAACTCCAACCTGCTTTCATAGTTTACCAAGAAATTTCATAAAAGCTGTGGAAGTGCCCATGACAATGACAGCGCAGGAATGTAGGAGGACTCTCTGTCTCTCTTATATGTGCTCTCAAAGCAAAGTTCTGCAGGAGATGAGCTTGTGATGTGAGGCATGAATGGACAAAAACTAGAGTTAAAAATAAACACTGAAGTTGAGTGCCCTGTAATCATAGTGAGGACAGAAAAATAAGTGAGCACAAGAGAAATAGTCTCACAAAGCCACTGCGTTTCAGAATAAGTACTATTATTACTTATGGGAACAGGGAATAGTAGAAGCTATTGCTTTTCTGAATTCACATTATATCCTTTCCCCCTCTGTCCTGAACAGAGCAAAACTTTCTTTTAAAAATGTTTTTCTTTCAAATTTTAAATAAATTTTAGTTTTCTGGTGTGTATTATGAGATATTGAGAAAATTATTATTAAAATCAGAGAGCACTAGCATATAAATGTCCATATTTTATCATTTCGTATTAACAATGAAAGTAAAACAACACAATTGGAAACTTTGAAACATTGAGACACCAGGTGACAGGACAGTCAAAATAATAAAGTTAGGACTCTATAAAGCTTTTGAATGCAAGACCTGTATCATAAGAACAGATTATGAGTTTAGTAATGAAGCAGCATTGTGGGTTTACATGCCTGTTTAGGATTTTATCATCTCTAAATGAAGTACAAAATTCTGCATTTTGAATTTCCCATTGGCTATGTACTTGCTTTAGGAAGTTTGCTTTTGTGATTGTGTAACATGCTTATCAGAGGATCCTGCCCTTTTATGTGCTGGGATGACAATGCAAAACTTGCCAAAAACAAGGCAAAGAGAGTGTAATGCGATCATCTGTACCAACTGTACCTCTTACAGTACTGTTGCAATTAAACATAAACAGTGTGCTTGAGAAGAAGACAACTTTTGGAAACTGGGAAAAGCATTGCAGCAGGAACTGAAATACCTGAGAATCCAAAAAGGACATGTCATATTACGTGGGATTTGGTCTCTCCTTCTGGAGCTGAAATGCTTAGTGGAAAATGTTTCTAAAATACTGAGTAGTACTGACACATATTTTAAGGTTTTGAATAGTATCCAGACATTAATCTGAAGCTTCAATGGGTTTCTGTGCAAAATTCAGTGGAGGGCTGGAGGCTGCCTTTAGCTGTGGTCTGGTGCATGGGTTTTAATCCCACCCATGGTGGGTAATTAATTATTATACAGAGTGGCTTCAGAAGGAGAGACTGCGGGAATCCTGGTCGGAAACTCTGCACAACTCTGTTATCAGGATCCTCTTGTGTGAGAAGTCAGGAATAAGTGTCCTTTTAAATGTCTCTGGCCTTATGAACTAACTGGGAGATGGGTCTGGAGTGGGTGACACTCCGTGGTTTGGGTGGATGCTTTGCTTCCCAGCTTCACAAGAAATCTGGGGGGTTGCAGCTTTTGGGGGGTTTGCGGGTTTTTTTAATCCTAATACAGATTATCAATGTTTTTGATATTTCCAATGAAGTTTAACAGATGAGGGAGAAGATTCCTAACAAATGCTGATCATAACATCAGTGAGCAAGAAATGAGTGAAGTCATGGTGACTGTTGGAGCACCATGAATCTTGAGAAAAAGATGCCTTTTTCTGGACCAGCATAAGTGGTATTTTTAGTACTCAAATATCCAAAAGCAAGAACTGCAGGAGGGAAATGCAAAGAATAAAGGACAAGTAAACTGTGAAGGGCCTGGAGCTACCAGTTGTTGTCATGAGTTTGATGCTGTGCTATCTGAGCAGAATGTACCTCTAAATATTGGCTTTCGTTTGACTCGCTGAGCAACTAATTTTGTGACAGACTGGTAGTTGACTGGATAGTGCAGTTTATTCCCATAAGAATGTAAGTTGATAGCAGACTAACCCACCTTTGTGCATTTGCTTGCCATCTCAAACAGGCTTTTATTTAGTACCTTTACTCAAAAGAGAGAGTGAGTAAATAATGACAGGCAAAAAAAAAGCCCTCAGTGTTAAAAACGAACAATTAAAACTCCATTGGATGCTAATGGATTAATTTTTCATGGTGTTAAAATACAATGGGCATACTCACCATAGTTCTTTCAGCGTTTAGCATGTTCATCTGTGTCTGAACACACATATTTAATGAGTTTGTCCCCTTGTTTAATTTAAACCTATTAAATTACTAAAGAGATCTGTCCTGGCAGCCTGTGGTGGTGGGGAAGAAGATGCTAAAACCATTCTGTTTGTGAACAGAAGGTATTCTAAATTCAAAACATGTCATAATTGTTCTCAAGCAAAAGCTGCACTCAGCCTGTCATGAGTTAATGCCAAAGCCATTTTTGTAGCCACTGTTCGAGGGAGAAGACATCTTAATTAACCTCTGCCTTTGTTAAGGACATCAGAAAAGCTACTGACAGAGTGTGCATGCTAACTGCAATCATGCATCCTGCTGTTGCCACTGACATGAAAAAAAAGCAATAAAAGCTGGCTGCAAATGGCTGCTGTCACACAGGTTGCTGTTGAAGAGAGGAATGAGAAGCTGTTGCTTTGTCCATTCAGTATAAGGTTTTTGAATTTTTAGCAACAACCTCTAATAACTACAAGTCAGAATAATTCTTTCCGGGGTGGAGCACTGCAGACTTGTCATTCAACATCAGAAGTCAAGGCACAAAATAAAATCAATAAAAATCATTAGGAGATGTTGAACTGTCCTTTGATTTTGATCCACGGTGAAGTTTGCTGGTTTGTTTTTTTTCCCCCTGAAGTCAAGGTGTTTAAAATTAAATAGAAGCGGTACTATTCACATAATCTGGCTGTGGCGGCTAGGACTTTTAAGAGAACTAGTAGCAAAAAAATCTATAATAAAATCACGAGAGCTGTCAACTCTTTGATTAAGTCGTCTGCTCTCATCCTGTTTATTTGTGTTTTATTATTTTGCTGTATTCTCTTGACATTCCCATTCTCTTTCATGTGGGAAGAAAAAAGCGTGTGGGTTGTAAAGGATAAGGGTAATTGGTGGTCCGTCTGCCCGTGTCACTGCAGTGGGAGTTAAAAACCGTAAAGTATCCAGTGCACTTGCAGACAGGCAGCATCAGTCTTCTGATGATATTTCTGGGCATTGCTGGTCACTCCTGCTTTCTAGCAGTTAGTGAAAAAAAAAAGAAAAAAAAAAAAAAAACCAAAACCCAAAAAAACTGTGTGGTCAAGAAGGATTTGAGAAACTCATTTGCAAAGCATCCACAGCTGAGGCAGTTCCTGTAATATTATTAGGTGACAATGGGTAGATAAAATGCTACTACTGTATTTCTCTTCTCTGCTTGCTGCCCAGGTGTCTCAAAAAGGACCTGAAAGAGTCATTTATGTTTCTTCAAGGAAAAGAGATCAATTCCTTGCCTGACAGGATTGTCTGCTTCCTCTTGGAGATATTCACCTTGAGGCTGTACGGAGGAGTCTTTTTCACTATTGCTTATTGCCACTTGCATTGAGATTAATGAGTCATTTCCTGCAACTCCATCACTAAATCTGGGTTGCTTTTTGGCTAAGTTCAAAGAAATACTTTGTCGTCCAGTTCCCCCAGTTTTTTGAGCACTGTTTAGCTAAAATATTTAGTTGTTATTTACTTTGATTTGTAGATCCAAAGTGCTGTGATATACATTAACTAAATATTACCATCAAAAACTAGTAAAAAAATACATTATTAAATTACTTGTCAGGAGTAAAAGTTTTAATCTTGCTAAAGACAGGGAGGATCTTAAGGTAGAAAAGATGTTCTTAGGAGAGTGAGTAAAAAATGGTTCTAATAGTCCACATTAAAAAAGTAAAAAGAAAGTCACAGTTGCTACATCTCATGGGGAAAAAAAGTTTTTTTTTTTTTTCATTTAGTAGTCTACAGAGATCTACTTTGCACAATGAAAATATTAATTACTGTCATCTCATTAGTAGTAAATTCCAGTCTTCAATGAAACATTCAAGTGAAAGAGCCATGTTTTGGGACAGTTCTGTTCAGTTCCCTGACAAATGAAGCCATTAAAACGGCATACAAGTGAGATAAAACACATGACTGGGATCCTCTGGTCTTATGCTATAATAGTTATTATTTTGTTGTGTTTGGAATTGTTTGAACAAATAAGTGGGGAATTCATATTCTGTCTCATCACGCATAGCCTGAAATGCTAGCTGAAATGCATAGCCATCCACCAAATTATTTTAATTCAGATATAATTTTGGATAGCTGGTAATGCAAGATTAACTTTAAATAATGCTTTTGGTGAAAATGTAGACAAATGATTGTGTGATTACTTGTTAGAAAGTAGATTTTGTCTGTGAACTTAGAAAAATGAATAGAATGAGTAGAAAAAAACAACTTTGAACGTCACTTCTACGTTTTGCATTTTTCCCTTGAAGCAGTAGGTTTAAACAGCTGGTTGACTGTACTTTGCCTTCCTATGAGATACTTCTTTGAGCTAGAAGTGATGATAAAGAATCATTTATTCATGATTCTTTGGGTGCAGAAACTGTGATATTTTTCTTGTGAATACTTTTTAAAGCTCTAGTTTTAATAATATTTTAAAAAATATTTTTCTTTAGTCTTTTAAGATGCCATTTTAATATATGTAAAGCAAGTATGTTTAAAATAATAAATTTGGAAGTGCACATTGAAAGCATGTGTTGATAGGAACAGTGGCTGTGTAAGAGGAACTCACTTTTCATTTTTAAATTGTGAAAATACTTTAGGGTTGCCTGATGAAGTTGACTGAGACAGTACATCCAAAGAAAATACAGGTTATTCTGTTTAGAACTTTTAAAAATATATATTATTGAGTATTATATTAAGACAGAGAAACTCTTGCTAATGTAAAAATTCATGGAAAGCAAAATCTGCAGATAAAAGAAAAAAGTTGTAATATGCTTATGTGTTGATCATCAAATGTTTATGTTATTTATTTCCATGTCTCAAAACTCTTACAGTGTTAATATTTATAGTAACAGTTTTTATTACATTTACAGTTTAATCTTATATTTTTAATTTAGATGGGTTTATTGTTTAATATGACTTTTTAATTTGTGTAGACAAGAAAAGCTTAACATTTTCATAATCATTTCATGGAACTGAGCCTTTATAGAAAATTTCAGAGCATTCCACTCAGAGGCAGTTTTGTGTATTAGTGTTTAATTTCACCTCCCCTTAGGATACTATAAGTAACTCAGCATGTTTGATTGTGAGAGCAATTATACACAAATTCAAGGAGGATTTTATGTTCTGGCCACAAGGTTTCATGGAAATAATTTCTGTCTTCCTTAGAAGTTCACCTGTTCATTTTATTATACATATGTCTCAAAATCTTCATGATTTTAGATCATTTTTGTGGAGATAAGCACGATATGACATAGATGCTTTTAATGACAATGCCCCCACAAGTTTATGTACTGGCTGCCTGGAGCTGGGCATAAAAGTTTAACAATGCTAGTACCAATATCACGCGGAGGTAGTGCTGTTGATTTTTTTCCTCATCACTGAATTAGTTCTGCAGCAGCTTAATTTGTGATTTGGTAAGGCACTATCCTTGAGATGAATCATAAAGTGTGGCTTGGCAGCCACTGCCCAACTCTTGGCAATTTTCATAAATGCAGAGTATTAAACAAGGTAGCTTAACTGTTCAGCTACCTGATTTTCCCGTATACTTTTAGCTTACTAAGGTTTTTTTTTCAGGTTTTTTTCCTCTGTTGAAGGAAGGTTGTGTCTTCCCCTGACTGTGGGTGTTATTCCCTGGTGGGTGGGAGAGGTCAGGTGAATTGTATCTGCTCCTAGATTGGTAAAATATTTTTGGTAACTCTTCAGATGGGACTGTTATGAAGTATTATACCAGATAAATTTATCACTTTTGGTAGAGAGTGAAAAGAGACAGATCTTTTCCTCCAAGTGTCCTTAAAACTGATGGGAAGTATAGTAAGTTGCTAACACATATGAAACGAGTAGGGTGTTTTAAACATTTTGTTAGTGTCTGTAAGGCTCTATACTCGTTCCTGAAGTCTAAAATTTTTGCAGGGCTTAATCTGGTGTAAGTCTTCTGACTACGGGAGTTTGGGGTGTTCTTTTTTGCTGTGTTTTACCTGTGTTAATTATAATGAAGGATGTTGGAGGCAGAGAACAGGACAAGCAACTGACTCTGTGGTGAAATTCTTCTCCATTTCCATAAGGACCCATCCTGTTTTAGTGCTTACTTTTAAGACAGCAATGCTACTTCACCAAACTTCCTCCTACAGTGAGAGAAGTAGGGCTAACTCTTGGAAAAAGTTTTGAGGCTAGTGACAAAATATGTTTGTCTTTCAGATCCCCAGCTCAAGGGTATAGTGACCAGGTTATATTGCAGGCAAGGCTACTACTTGCAAATGCACCCCGATGGAAGTCTCGATGGAACCAAGGATGACAGCAGTAATTCTAGTAAGTGACTGCCCCAGGGGAATGTCTTAATCGCACACGCATCGAGTGTGTACGCGCAGACACAGTGTTAATGCCTTTGGAGGGTTTCTGAATGTGTTTTGTTGAAAGGAGAAGGGTTCTCTCCATTTGAAGCCTGATGACCACCAGCACGGCTCATGCAGGGCATTGGCCTAAATGTGTTCCCTCTGAAGGGGAAGGCGTAAGTGCCAATGCACCTCAGGGGTGAGGTATTTAGGCCAACGACTGTCTTCTGGTAATTTTATAGAAACGGTAAAAATATATTAAAAATATTTTCTATAAAAGCTATTTATTTAGCATAAATTTCTTATATTTGAATAAATAACAAAAAAAAAAAAAAGAGATGGAAACAAAAATTCCTTGAAAAATCCAATCATATAGGCCCTGATTCAGCAAAGCAAATAAGTGTATGTTCAATTGTCAAAGTCCTGCTTAAAACACATGATGAAGTACCTTGCTGAACTGGGGCTAAAGATCCTACAGTCCCTATATGAGCAAGAGTTCCAATGATTTTAAGTGAATTTCTGCCAATGTAGAAACTGCAACTGTGGCAGTTTTCAAAAATATTCCAAACAAAAGTGGTCTTGAAAGGCTGTGTGGGTCACTGCTTTGGTACTCTTTTCCTATGATTCTGCCACATATTTTCATTCAATGAGCATAAATATGTTTGATAACTTCAGCTGCAAATGATAATTAAGCAAACCTATTCTTACTCTACAAACAGATGGTTTTTAATTTTCTGTTTAGCAGAGAATATTTGTATTTTCTTTATTTTAATGATAATGGCATATTTAAGTAACATTTCTGTGTGATCTTGAGGTTTATTTTAAGTATTTTTAATACAAAATTTTTATCTTCTTATTATGCATATATAAATAAACCATTAGTTTCTTCAAAAATGTTGGAATTAGGCTATAGAAATTAAGTGATTTGAGCTTTCTGCTTTACTTTTGTTAAGTCCCTATTTTATCTATTAATGCATGGCTGACATTTTTAACACATTTCATCAACAGATAGCATGATCATCTTTCACTGTTCTAATTTTTTTTTTAGAATTGAGAAAAATAGTTTATTAATCTATTTTTATGTGTATTTCTTTGCTTGTTTTCCAACCTTTTTTTTTTCTCCCTGTTCCTTGTTTATTTTCTTCCCTCAATGTGTCCATCTCTCATGCCCACTTCTATACTGGACTAGATTGGAAGATCTTGTACAAACAAGATCATTATAGCTTTTTATAGAAGCTTTGCCTATATGAGGTCCGAGAAATGTGTCTTAGAGCGTGACCGTGTATTTTTCTCTCCCTCTCCTTCTCTCTCTGCCCATCTCTCTCTTATTTTCCGCTTCAGTGAGGAGGTGTGTATGACTGCAACAATTTTGGAATGTTTGAATGTTTTTTTTAATCTTGGAACTCTAGGGATTTTGAATCTTTGCAAAACTAGACCACAGTGCCTTACTTTCCTCTTTTGGCTGTTGTCAGCTTTACAAATCTTCCTTTTTTTTTTTTTGCTTACTATGTCATTTTCCCTTTCTCTCCCCTCTTCCCCGCCTTTCTGGATTTCCACCTGTCTGGACATCTCTTATTCTTGTTGTTCCAAAATGCAGAATGAATATTCCATATTATAAATATTCTGAAATACAGAACTTGTCCAAACTCAACCAAATACCAGATAGCAGTGTTGCATATTTTGGATAAATACTGTTAGATAATATTGTGTTTTACCTCAACATGATTTTTAGGGTAAAATGTGTTTTCTTCATAAAGTGATTTTCTTCTGTCTTTAACTGGTGTGATTCACTCATTGTTTCTTCACTAATCCAATTTTACAATATTGTTTAGTAAAGATGGTTTAGACCATAAGGATGTAAGATTAATGTCTTTGCCAGGAAAGCATTCAATCTTCACTTTAAATTTTGCCATTATATATGTATCAACAGTATATTAAGAGCTGAAAAGACTGATCTATTGGTATATTCATAAATATATGAATATGTGTCTGTTTCTTTTGTGCTGTCAGTCTTTCTTCTCAGTTCTTTTCCCTTTCCACTCTCTTTCCTTGCATTTCCTTTTGAACTTTTTGTTTCCTATTGCTTTTCTTTATTGAAGCATATTTTTTTTTCTTTTTCTTTTTCTCTTTTACATTAAAACAATAATTTTCTCATGGATAGAATTCCTAGTATTTTGATCTTTTATTTTGTGAGCTCCATATCATGATAATTTCTGTCTGAGGCTTACTGGTAAATAAGTTTTGGCAGCTGCCAGAGGGGGAAAATCTGACCATGTGCTTGCAGGCTGCCTATTTAATGTGCCTAGTAGATGAAGGGATGGACATATATTAGCTGTCACTAGGACAGATGGTACACTTACCTTGATAGTGAGGATGACTTCCATTCAAAGTGTGTTTCATAAAAATGGAGGAAATACAGACTGCCAAAGGGTGTCTGCAGCTTTCCACCTGTCCTGTGCACCATTCACTGTCCCTGGAGCCTGTGAAAGAGTCCTCCTCATGCATTGACCGTCTGAGTAGCTGGGTGTTGGAGAAACTGGAGCGAGTCAGTAGCAAGGGACAGAGAAGAGAAGCGATTTCTTTTTTGTCTTCAGCAAAGAAACTGTTTGAAGCTTAGTCATGCTGCTACTTTTTGTGCTGTTTCAATTTATTCTGTGTCAAGCAGTTAGAGGAGTGCTTGAAGTTAAAATTCCCTCAAGTGCATATATAATTTTGTACTCATTTTATATGTATGCCAGTAGACATAAGTCACACACTATTGGAGTCACATTGTTATGGAGGGGTAGCGCAAAGTAAGATTAAGATGTAGTCTGTTCAAATTGAGTGGTTCTGTTCATAGCCATGTTTTGTTTGTATTTAAAGCTTCTTGGTAGTCTCTTTAATGTGACTTTTTGCTTCTATTTGAAGTCAAAATGAGTTTTGACAGTGGTTTCAGTCAGCTGCTATAGTGCAAGCCATTGTCCTGGCTTGCCTTAAGTTTGAGTAAAGGCTAGATTCTGCAGAGACAGATGGCAAGATTTTGAATGTGTTGCTGCACACAAACCCTTGTATGAAAAAGGAAGAAGGATGTGACTGCTTGTAATTGCGTCCCTGAATGTACTTTTGTCTGCTCATGTTGGTGGCCATGCTATTAGAACCCAACCTAAACAGATTGATGGGCTTCAGTCCATTGTTGTGATTTCTTTTTATATCTTTTCCAAGTTAATGATTTTTTGTGACAGAGTATGAATTAATGCACCTGCTGGTTAGTGGTGCTGTGTTTCCTAAAATCACATCACCAGACCAGGGTGCATACAGTCTCTATTTTTTTGCCAAACTATCAGTGATATGTGGAAAGAGGCTTTATTGCATTACTTTTCTTGTTTTAGCTGGTTTTCTTCTTCCTTCAATGCCTTACAGTTTCTGGTTTGGTTTTGTGGGTTGCTTGTAGGGAAGTCAGGACTGTGGTTAAAGCTGTAGGCTTGGTTACTGAGGTCTTACTAAGTATAGTCCCTCTCTAGCTCTAATTTTCCTGGATTTTACCACAGTTCTTAGCATTACATGGTGCAAATGGAACTTGCTTCAGTGTTGTCCATGGGCCTCATAATTATCAATTAGGAAAAACAAGCTACTACACAGAAACTATAAAGAAATAGAAGATATTTCCGTGTTTTGCTGGTGGTAACAATCGTTATGTTCCCCTCCTGTCCTCCTCCGCACCCAAAACGGCTCGTTTTCAGGCTTTGGTCTATCTTCAAAGTTTTGTCCCATGAATGAAGGGACGGTTTAGTAGGAAGACTTAATTAATTTTAACATTCAAATATTGCTCTTTGTGTCCCTTATGAAATTACATTAATGTTTAAAACAGATCAAAAGAGCATTACTCATTTGTAGCCTTATTTCATAAACTGATAAATGCGTAAGTTAACATTACCCAAGCAACTTTGATTTGGCTGTGCTGTGCACATTTCTTGCTTAATTATGCAGCAAGATGCTTCCATCATTGCACTTGCTACCTGCTAGAGTTGCTGTTCAAGAAATCAATCAACCATTCAACATTCCTTTATGCATCTTTTAATGCATTCTCCTAATGCTGCATTTATACCTTCCAAATTGAATATGGAAGTATTAACTTTTTTATGCCTTTCTAAAGTACCTATCACTATCATATTTTTGTTTAAAGATATTAATAAAACATATTCACAGCACTCTTGTGAGGTAAAGCAGATAATTAAACAGAAGTAAACTACATGAAGATTAAAAAACAACACCTGCAATGCTGTTAAATTTGGATTACTGAACAAGTATTTGCAGTCTGATTTTTGCACTGTTTTTTACTGCAGTTTATCTTCAAAGAATTACACAGGCATTTAGTCATCTGTTTATATCACCTTTGGGAGTTAGGTAAGCCTATTTCTCCCATCAGTATAATCTTAGTCAGTGTGACAGGATCAGTGGAGGCCATGTTCAGCCATACTAAAAAGTATGTTTTAGTTACATCTTGTGTAACACCAGGCAGGTAGAATGGTTTGCTCCATAAGAAATGGATGGACAGATGTCTGAATACCAACCTCCCTGCGCTCACTGCCAATCTAAAAGATGTTCTTATAGAGTCATCATTTAGGCTTGCAGGTGGAAATGAATTAAAGAAATAGTTGCCTTGATCTGATTGCAGGTTTGGTGATGTGGGAAGTTTTGTTAACTGACACCAGGGCAGTGCACATGCAGAACAGATAGCAAGTGTATAAGCATTAAGAAATTGGTCTCTAGCAAGCTTCTTGAGAAAAACAGTGATCTGTAATGGCAATTTTCTTGTAGCTACAACTCAGTTATACCTAAACAGACTTTCACAAGGATATAGAAATGTCTGATTTCAGGCATTTCAAATTTCAAGTTAATAGACTGTGATGGTATTACATTAATAAAAAGGAAAAAAATGTAGTGGATTTGTGTTTTTGTCAAGGAAGGAGTTATTACTTATCAAAAGGTGGAGATTAACTTTGGGTAAAACTTTTGGAGGATTAGAATCCAACACAATTTAGTTCCTGCAAATCCTTTCCACAACTCTTAAAACAATAAAATTTTTCATGCAGTTTGTTCCTGTTACTGCCCCCCGCCTCCATTTTCTGATCTTGTGTGTGGTGGGAGTAGGCTTGCAGGCTTTGGAAAACTAAGAGAAACCGTTTGCTTTACAGTCGTGGTTTAGACGGAATACAAAGCAAAGCCAAGAGAGCGTGCACAGGCTCAGTACTGACAAGGAGAAATGGTTTTACTCCCACTGTTTTTGCCAATTGGTTCACTTGATTTCACTGATGTTCCCACATATTATTTACAGTTGGATTTCCCAGGCTTTATACTTAAGCCTGCAGAATGGGAGCACTGAGCACCAGGCAGAATTGTATTTCCTGGGATGTTCCAGGGTACTCCCTTTCTCAACTTGTCTGTGGACTCACCGGGATGGGTGTAGGTACATAAGGATGTTCAGGGATGTCACTCCTCACTTAGTTTTGGTTTTGGATCACTGTCTTAAAAGTAGAGGGAAGCTGGGGGCGTGGTTCTTTTTCACCCACCCCGGGTAGGGGCAAAGCTTTGGCCATGCAGACCTGAAAGGCCAACAAATTCTGGAAGGCTTTCTGCTTTTCTCAAGGCAGGCTCTTATTAGTGTGGAGGATAGCACAGGTGAATCCTAGGAAGGTTTGAAATGTGTAATTGGGCGCAGAAGTCCCGCTCAGTAGAGTATTTCACAGCCAGGCTCTGCAGGAAATTGAATTTCCTTTGGCCAGCTTCAGAGCACATAAAAACCCCATGCTGTGCCTTACTGGTGCATGTTTTGCTGACCTCAGTATGAAGCACATTGCTGAGCATTTATCAAGCAATAATTGAATGTAGAATGGCCTGCCTAGTTTCACCCAAGTCTGAAAGATTTTCTGGAAGTTACTAAATATTCTGTATGTGCAGAATTACAGTGTTTCAGATCACACTCTAGAGTTTTATGGTTTTAGACTAATTATAGGAGCTCTGACAATCTCCAATTAAAACTTGGTGTCAGTAAAAGATACATTATATACACTCACCGGTGCTTTCTAAATTCACCGGCAACTATAAGCTGCTCTAGTAGTTTTACAGGTTGCATAGAACACTGCCATGTTACAGGTGTCTAATTCTCCTTCAATGGTGGTTGGGTTTTTTCTAGCTTTGCTACTTTATTTTGATTAGAAATACAGCAAATTATATCTACGTTCCAGAAGTTTTGACTGTACAACTATGATTTGGAGTTCTTTTTTCAATGGTAGTTTTCCATGGCTGACTTGTCTTTTGTGTTCACCTCTTTTCTTTATACAAGTATTGTTTGTTTTTCCTTCCTGATGTCCCCTCAGTTGTTGCTGCCCTCCCTCTAGCATGGTGTTCATATCCAGTTTTCCTCCTGGAATTTATTTTCTTCTAGAAAAAAAACAAACTTAACTGCCATCTGAACCCTAGTTTTGCTGTGGCAGACTCCCCCTTCACTACCCACAATAGTGGTTTTGCTGGTTTTGACATTGTTTCATTTGAGGGTAATGGCTGATTGTTTTCTAACTTCCAGGTTAAATTGAATATTTGAAAGCCCTCAAGTCAGTCAGTGTTCAGCCTGTATACTCTTAGGATATCTTGTATGTGAGTGCCCTAGTTCAATATTCTACATTTACCTTGTATAGATGAGAGAGGGAACCTTGTCTGCATCCAGTATTTTTCTAGTTAACAGCCCAGTAAGATCCTAGCACGATGGAGACTTTTGGAAACTACAGAAATGAAAATGCTATATATTTGTGCTAATTCTTGTCTGATATAATCTCTTTTACTCTTCTTTGTAAACCCATAAATTTGTTTTTTGTTCTTCCAGAGCTCTTTTGAATATATTTTTCTTTCTACAGCTGTAGAAAGTGCTCTGCTACAGCAATTCCCAGCTTTATACTGCCTTTCTGCACTCCTGAAAAGATCTTTTGTTACATATTCTTTTTCTGTGTGACAATTTTGAAAGAAAGGGGCTTTTTTCCCCATCCATTTCTATCTCTAAATTCTAGTAGTCAACCCATGTTTTTTCTCAGTTATAAAGATTTGATCATCTTCATCATAAATGATCTGTGGTTTTGTGTCCTGTGACCAACCAGGAGTTTTAGCACCTGAGAAAATCTGCTTATTCACTGCAATTACATGACCCTTTTTATCTTGGTTTGGTCTTTACTGCTGGCATTCTGATTACAGATAGCCTCATAGGGTACACTTTCTGGTCACACCTATGGATGTCCATCCTAAATTTTGAGGAACTCACTGTAGGTGTTACTGTGTTCCTGAGACCTAGCTTGGTGGGACCACAGTCCTCACTGCATATGTTGAACACACAGGTTGTGCTTTTGGTTTTCTTCCAAGGACTTGTGAATCCTTGACTCATCCACAGTGGAAAAGCACTTAACACGAACTCTGTCTCATCCAGATATTTTCTTCCAAGACTCTTTGATGTGTGCTTTGCATCTGATTTTCTATCTCATCTGATGAGTCAGTAAATTTAGTATAGGTGTGTGCTGGCATAATTTTTAGAAGAGTTGGTCCCTGTCTTCTGCTTATATCACATTTTCTTTTGTCGTTCTGTGGTGGGGCTGGTAAACTGCTCTTCACACCAGGATTTTTCAGACTCCAATCAAAGCTGTGGCTGTTTCTGTTATTACAGAGGTATATACCATTGCTAAAGTATCTTCTATTAGCTGGCTTTTTTTTTCCCCTGGAATTTCAGTCTTTGAACATGTTCTATACTCATCGCAAATAGCATTTATGCACTTTTAGAGTCAAACACATATTTCAGTGCTTTTCTGAACCAGGACAAGCCTCTGCCATTACCTGAGGCCTGTGTACTACTGCTTGTGTCAAATATATCATTCACAAAAGCAAAACAAAAATTTTGATTTGAAATCACACACCCTTTGAAAGCAATCTTTAATGAGAGCACATCTTAAGCCAAAACCATAAAATGCCTAAGAAAACAAGCAAAACAAACCCCTACTTACCAGAATCAGAGAGAGATTTTTCTGCAGGATATCTCACAATTATTACCCTTAAGATCAGTCTACATTCACGAAGGAACTGTTGGGCTCTTTGACTCTTTTCAGATTGTCTGAGATACTCGTGTCTGTAGTGCTGCATAAATGATTGCAGTCCAGTCTGCTGTGCTTTGTATTTGCTAGTTAGCACTTGTGCCAAATACTGAACTATTGCAGGACTTCTTACTAGATAGATACGTAGGCTTTAATTTTAAGGATTAACTTTACTAGAAGCAAGATTTTCTGAATTAGTTTAATCTTAACATCAGGAAAAAAAAAAAGTAATAGTTTTCTTTCTTTTTACTAATGATGTTTATTAGAATATTGTAATAACCATAGTATATTTGTATCTGATTGTGTTTTTTTCTTCACAGCATTATTCAACCTTATACCAGTGGGACTTCGAGTTGTTGCTATCCAGGGTGTAAAGACTGGGTTGTATATAGCCATAAATGGAGAAGGTTTCCTCTACACATCAGTAAGTACCTTTCTGAACTCTGTTTAAGAGGCACAGCTGAAGTTGAAATCTGCACAGGAATGAGGTGCATCTTCATTTTTAAGAAGTTCTATAATGTCTATATATATATATATACATATAGTACACATACCTGTGCACCCTTGTATGTATGCAGCATATCTATAAATGAGATACAGTAGAAATTACTGTATGCTATGTATGAAAGTCTCCAAGCTATCAGTCCTAAAAAACCATCCTGTTGAGCTCTTTTGCTGGTAGACTATACTGGTACTGTGCAATACACCACACAGATTATTATTTTCAATTACATTCTCCAGAATTTTTAAATAAAGACCTGCAATTATTTTCTTAGTGACTTGTTGATCAGAATCCAAAAGCTGCTCCAACATTTACTTTTACTGATAAGACTTACAAGTGCAACTTCCGTCTAAAAAGTCATTAACAGTCTTACAGTTTATCACCATAATCTTGTAATGGTATGCTTAGCAATATTGATTTTTTTTTTTTTTAAATTTTGGATATCAGGAAAATAAAGAGTTCTGTGAGGGACTATGTCTTTGCAGAATGATCAAAGTTTAAGAAAAAAATCTTTTGAGTCACAAAGAAGACTGCTAGATAAAGTGATCGGAAAGTCCTCAAATTCTTTAAGATATTCTAAATGATTTAATGCTAATCATTCAGTGTGTTGTTGTAAATATAAAAATCCTCAGTTTTGTGTAAATTTAGTGTTTCAACTTCCTTTGAAAGGCAAACAGACTTTAATAAGAACAGACAGTTCTGTCAGGTATTAACAAGGTGGCTTAAAGGATTTTTCATTACTATATTTTTATTGCTGTCTATGTTGAATTCATTTACATAGTGCTTTTTCCATTTTTTTTACATCACATAGTTCTTAATTCCCCACTGAGTTACAATACACTGCTTTGTTCTCAGTGTCCATTGAAAGGAAATGGGACAGATTAAGTTTTTGATGCCCGGAGAGAAAGTATTCTGTTTGTTTCAAATATGCAATTGTCTTGAAAAAGCTAATTAGGAAGAAAAACTGGAACTAATCTTGAATGTCAATGTCAAGACAAAGAGAAAATTCCTCCTCATAAAATGTCTGCTGGAAACTCCAGCAGTATGATCTAGAACATTTATTTTCTTCTGTTCAAAATAAAAAAATCTGTCACAGGAAAACATGCAATATTTGCTGTCAGAAGGAAGAAAGCTAGAAGAAACCTGAAACTAGAGAAAATTCATTGCTGTCTTCCCAGTTCCATCAATTCATGTGGGGAGTTCTTTTCAGTATGATGGCGTTAACAGTACTTTTTTAATATGTTTGTACAGCTAAGAGTACATTCTTGCCCAGCATTGTTTCTGGAGTGAGTTCTGAGTCATTTGGAAAGAAATATAAATTTCAGAAAATGTACCGGTTTCCTGATGGGTAACTCTGCGCAGGGAGTGACCCTACAGGAACAAATTCTGGCAGCCACTGTGTTTATGTACTGTTCTGGAGATGGTCCAAGTTAAATGTATAGTGTCATCTGAGGAAGGGAAAGGAGTGGAAAGTACAAGGTAAGATAAAAAGAGATGGCTGGATCCAAACTTTGAATAGATGTGAACCCGATCCATAGAACATCCTCAGGTCTAACAAGATATTTCTGTCATGCCAGTGGGAATGTGAATTACTTTGTTCCTATGTCTTCTTTTTGAGCAACACAGATTACTTAGGTTGTGATCAGTCTCATGGATATAAAGAAAATATTCTGTATAAGGAAAATGTAATCCACGTGTTTAATGTTTTGCAGGATTGCATATTCTTCATTGCTGCTAATGGCAAGATTTTTGGACTTGATAACTTCATATATTTCTGTAGTTATTGGAAACTTGTTAAGTACTTCTGATTTTTTTTCTGTGAATGTTGTCATGTTTTGAGTGTATTTCACTTAAAAATTTCTTGGGAGAGTGTCTCAATCTGTCACTTTACCCTGTGTGAGGTAAGGAAACAAGTGTTTTTGGAATGTACTACTTACTCTTCCTCGTGTGGAGAATGAAAGATGAGTGGCCCATAAAGTGATAAAGAGATGTGACACATAGAAAACTGAGTGGAAACCTTTAGTTTTGGTATGTCTACAAAATTATTTTCAACTTACACTTTTGTCAAGTTGAAAAAGAATAATATTTGGTAATCTAATACAAATTTAAAGGCAGTGATTTCAAAACATCAGTGCTGTAATACAGGTTTGATTGTTTCATATTAATGCTTTGAAAACATTGACAATACATTTTTGTCTTAGCGATTGCCTGCTTTAAGCTTAGAGACTAATGCATTTGAAAATAAGAAGACAAAGCATCAGAGAGAAGTCTGTCTTCTCCCTGAGGATCAAGATGAAGAAATACTGCATACAGAATATTTTAAATACTGTTTGTAGAAAAATGATTTTAACCAATCACTTTCTCTTGCTGTCTTGTTGGTGGATTTTTTTTGACTCTTTGTCATGGTTGTATATCTGTTGCACCTAAATGCAGAAGTTGTGTATTACATGTCATACATGTATTTCCCTTGCCTTTTCAGAGGGAGATGGGATATTTTCCAAGTTTCGTATGACAACTGCCATTGAAAACAGTGCCACAAAGTGGGAATGCTAGTTAAAATTTATGTATAGTTAGATATATGACGAATTTCTTCTAAACATTTTAAAAAAATGGAAGCATGCACTATAGATTAAGTAGCATTTATAGTCTAAATGGAGACTGAAGTCCTGTATAGCCCTTCTCTGCACAATACCTGTGTCCCTTTTTCCATTCACAGTATATGAAACCCATAGCTTGTGAGAATATCCTACATGTTGATGACTCTCTTCAGAGACTGAAGGCCCCAACTCAATTATTTTTATCATAAGCTTCACATGATGTTGACTACTTAGGCAACAGCACTGACAGGAAAGGTGTAATGTGTGATCCTGTTGTCTCTGATATGAAGCATTCGGTAAGAGGAAAATGAAGATACAGTGACAGTCCAGTTTTTCATATAGATTATCAAATGCAGATTTGCATTGTTTTCTTGCTTGCTTTCTTTTTGTTTAATTTTTTTTTAATGGTTGTTTGTGTCAGTTTGGGAGTCTCTTGTTTTTTTCTTATTCTGCCATATTTAAGTTTTTTTCAGCTAATTCACAATATTAGAACTAGAAACAAAGTGCAGAAATGTCATAGAAGAGTGTTCTGGCAGTATTTCTTTCTTAGAACAGAAATAAAAGGACAGCAAACTGTGTAGGAAAGTCAGTCTCAAGAGCTTTTCGTACCTGTTTTGCCTGCTGCAGCAGTTGAGATTTGTATTCTGTCCTTTGGGGATTGATCGAGTCAGGGTCCCTAACACATACCATCAAAGCCTTGTCAAATAAAGGAGGAGCAAAATCTTTGGAGTTTGAGGTGGCTTTGCAGAATTCCTGAGAGAAAACACTTTTCCAAAATTATAACCTTATTTTTCAATGCACTTAAAGTAATTATTGTAATACCATGATTCTTTGTTTTCTGTTGTATAAAATATGAGAATGAGAGCCTTTTTGCATTCAGTTTTCTTCCTTGCACTTTTGAAGGTTAACCCACTTAAAGATTATCCATTAAGCTCACCTTTTTTGAAGTTTTGATTTATTGCATCCAACTTTATTTCTCTGTGTGTATGTATACCTATACTTATATACGTATATCCCTACATATCCACTCATAATTAGGATATATTTATTTAGTGACAGCTTCCCAATTCTAGGTGTATGTTACTGAGCAATGAGAATTATAAAACTGAATTGAAATTTATTTTAGATAGATTAATGAACTGTGAATAATTCAGTATTTATGACTGACTCTGTCACTGTGAAAGCTAGTTGGAGAAGCTGGATTTTTCCACAAAGAAGCATCTCAGTGACTAGCAAGATTTTTGATGTAATAATTAGGAATTTATGTTAAAGTCCAAAAATATGCTTTACTCCTATCTCGCCTTTGGAAAGGTGGACAAAATAAGGTTTTATTTCCAGGGTTGACCCTGTCAAAATCAAAAGGAGTGGAACTGGATCCATGCACTGAAAAAAATGAGCACAGCCGCAGGGATTCTCCGTGGGGAACAGGTATTGCCTGCAGCAGGAAGATGGCAGTGCAGTACATGGCAGAAACTTTTGTTGGTTTTGATGCTAATTTTGGTCCACCCACTTTGCAAAAGGTTCATTAGCTCAACCTACAGGGGATCTGCATCTTCTTGGTTTGCTTCTAGGATTTTCTGCTATCATAACAGGATGAACATACAGGTAAAACCTGTAATGTGTTAGTCCATTTTATGATTCCTGTTTTCCTAGGGTGAGGGTATGAGAGTCTTCTTGGATTATGTCAAGGATTTCTCTCAAGAACTGCTTGATGTATCTGGGAGGGTTTGGAAGGACTACTGTTTGGTTTTTTTTTTGTCCTAGAAGTAGTTTAGCAGGGTGCTACCAACATTTGGTGGGTACCAGAGTAAGAGAAAAGGGAAAAACTAAAATGTAGAAAGAAAAATATTCCTAACTCTAAAACACCTTTATCTCCTTGTGCTTTCTTCTTTCTGTTTCCTTTTTAACCATTTCTTCTGCCAGTTTTCACTGAGACCCGAGATGTGGACGAAACCAGAAAGGGAAGAGTACGCCTGTGATATTGTCAGCAGAAAATATTAAAGTCATAGCAATCCACTGCATGGTTTGTTAGTAAGGCTCATGAACTACAGAGATGTTTTAAAAGATGTCTGAACCTTCAGGGCCAGGTCTGAACTGCCTGGTCACCTCTTCCAGCGTGGTGCCTGGCTGGAGTTGTACTCTGTGGCTCCAGAGCTCCTCTTCTGGGTTTGGGGCAGTGGGAACCTCGCTGGGAGGGTGTAGAGAGTAATGGAGAGCCGTGGCTGCGTTTCCAGGAGGTCTTACCAACTTTTTATAAAGTATTTCAGAATTAGGGGTGGCACACTACTTGCCTTACAGAATAATCTTCTTGTAAGATGGGGGTTTGTGTTTGATCTGCCACCATACACGGTGTCGAGCGTGTTGGAAGGGTGTTGGTTGGGTACTGTTTCTGGGGGAGTGAGATGTCAGTCTGTGTCCCAGCTTTCACGAAACAGAGAAAACATCAATATCTGTTACGGGGAAGTGTATTTGTTATATTGCTCTGACAACTCTCACCTGAAAGAAATCCCTTTGAGGGTTTCTCCTGACATTTCAGCAGCTTCCTGGTGCTGGTATTTCCACTACTTATTTAAGCCCACATAACTGACCTGTCTGACAAGAACAAAATTCAGCCTCAAGGAAGAAGATAGGAGCACAGACAGTACAGCCTGCAAAAGAGTGAGAACTGAAGTATTTCCAGTATCTAAATCAAAGTCAAATGAAAAATAAGTTTCTGGTAGCTTTTCATAGAGCCTCTCTTTGTGCTTTGGAATAACAACGCTTAGCATGTGCATTACTTTGAAGGTTCAAAGGTGAATAAAACCTTATGATAAACAGAAGAGAAGGAAGTTTAAATTAGGCAAAACCGAGGAGGTTTAAAATGTTTTAAAATATTTTAAGATGTTTTAAAATTCATATTTTTATACAAGAATAATCAAAAAGAGGGTAATGTGACATCAAGGCATCATTCTTATGTTGATTTTGTGTTGTCAGAGTATAACAGTGGCTGACCTAGGTTTTGGCAGAGGCTGTTCCCCATCTTGCAAGGTATTGTAGAAATAGTTAGGAATATATCTGTTTAGAGAGATGTGACAAATATGAACTTACTCAATGATTTTAAGAAGTTATGCCTTTGTTTGGGTAGTCAGATGTATATTGAAAAATAGAATAACAGAATAATAGAATAATAGAATATGTTTTATATGTATTATATATTATACATGCAATAATATGTGATTAATAGGAAACATGATATTCTTTCTTATGTCAGACTTATGCTTTAGGGTCTCAACCTCTTCCCACACTCTTATCTCCCAGCATAGACTTCACTAAGACAGGCCAGGACCTTAGGTCACTTGTCATCATCTGTGTCTTGGAACTGCTCTGGCACACTTTGGAGAGAGGAAAATGGGTGAATTTAACTATTTGAAAATCACAGCTTCCGATGAAGACTTTTGTAATCTAGTTATGTTAACAGTGGTATTTTTAAGAGTTTAAACACGTAGACATTATGCAAACTCCATCAGCTAATTTTAAGGGCTTACTACTAAAGTGCTTTCTTATGTACTAATACCTTCTTTGCATAGCCTGTTATATTATATTAAATGTGATATCGGTTAGAAGGTGACCTATATTTGCTTCATATAACAAAAGTTTGTCTGAGAGGGGAGTAAATAGCGCATTTCAGGACTGTGTTCCTCTGTAAGTTGGGCTGCATTGCTCACAAGGTAAACAAGTACAGCATGTTCCAGAAGTAGTTGAAATACACTGACAGGGAGGAGGAAAACATCTGCATGGTTTATGCTTATTTATATCTGTGTTTGGAGGTAGATAATTTGTCTCTCAAGATGCCTGCCAAAAATAAATACAGAAAATTGCTAATGTATTTCTTTATTCTATGGCGGCACATAAGGAACAACTGATAACATAGCCTGGCTGTATTGTACAAAATAGTGCCAGAGGTCTCTGCTACAAAGTATAGTAGAAAAGGGGTATAAAATACATACTAAGTCCATGACTTTTTTCAGTGGGTTAGGTTTTCAGTACATTTTTTGATTGAATGTGCTGAAGCCTGTGCTTTCACGCACAAGATAAGGGAAAAAGGAGGCAAGCACAGACACATGAGAGTTTGATAGGGCAGGAGAGAAGTGAGAAGGAAGGAGGTGAATGGAATGAGGCTGACATGAGGAGACTGTGATAAGCAGGGATTTAAGAAAGTGGAGAAATAACAGTTGAGCAGAAAAAATTTTAGAAAACCGTATGATGATATCATCATTGTAGAAATGTTTGTGATGATATCACCATTGTTTGAGTCTGATGCTTGCATTTGTTACTACCTGAGTCTTTCACACCCAGAAATGGCTACTAGTTGAACTACAGTTCACAAACAATGCTAGTGAAACAAATATGTTACTTTGAATATACAAAAAGATAATTAGTACTGTAAAGATACAGCGTTTTAGAGTGGCTTCTTCATCTGTGGCAGCTGTTTCACCCTCCTGCCATTTAAACGCTATACTGGGGGTAATAACGTAATTTGACTCAAAACTTGCAGTGATGTTTCTTGACACTTAAACTAAATATGTGTATCCTGTTTGGTTTATTAATGTGCACAGTGTCCTTCACAGGACTTAGCTGAAGTTTTTTATCTACAAGAAACACTTTCATATTTGCTTAAAATATTTATTTTCCTTTCCCATGTTTATCTCTTACATGCACAGGCAAAAAATCTCTTGTTATACGTGTTTTCCTTCTCTAAGAAAACAGAAATGTGCATAAATGCATCAAGGTTAAAAAGCTGCTCTTCCAAACTTCTTGTCAAAGCGTGTAAGAGCACAGAGTCAGCAGCTGCAGTTGGATATTTTTCAACTAATAATTGTATGACAAGGAGTAGTACCTGTAGGTAGGTATGATAAACTGGGGTAATCTAATCTCATGCTTCAGGAAGCCAGATGATTGCCACAGAGATCAAGAGGAATGCTTTCCTCAATGTATGGCATCGTTTACTGTAGGTATGCTGAAGGAGGTTTGCCTCTGAACTGTTGTGCAATGGTCACAGCCAAAGGCTGAGCACAGGCTTGATGGACCAGCAGCTTAATCTAGTCTGTCAAATTTCTGCTTCTGGCAATTCTTTCTCTCATAGTAACCACCCTGCATTTTTGGCCAATGTTTGTTTTGTTGCATAAATATAACTATAATTTTCTGGATATTTCTTTTTGCTCAGCTTTGTTGTTCTTAAACATTTGGGGTTGTCTGTAGTCCTGAATGTTGAATGCTGTCTCACTGTGTATTATACAGTCTTGTTCTCACTGTGTATTATACAGTCTTGTAATACCTGCCTTGTCTTCTGTTCTTTTGCTGCCCTGCTAGTTGTCACTGTACAAGCAAAAGGATCATGTTTGAAATTTCTTATTTTCTGTTCATTACTATTTAATCCTACTCATTCATTCATTGCATCAAAGTATGAGAACTATCTACCAAAGATTTAATATCTCTCAAATTTTAGACAATTATCAAAAACATGTTTCCAAACATGTTTACTGCTTCTTTTCACTACTGATTAATGAATATTGAAAATATTGAAGACAATTGTAGATGGATTTTATGGTAACTTTAAATCCCTTTCGTAATAAATTTGGTTCTTATGATGTAAAGAAGACTTCTCACTTCATCTTCAAGATTTCTAGGTAACAAAGAAAAACTAACTCTGTGTGGAATAAAACCACAACAATTAGACACATATGGTGCTGTCTATCACTCATGTAGCTGCATAGTTAATGCACCTTATGTTATTCAGGGCTATTTCCAAAAGATATATAGCTAGATACCAAGATAGATGAACAGAAATGAACTATGAACTTTTAAATGTAAAGTCTATTAAAAAAATTTTTTTTGATGTGCTGAAGAATGGCTTTAGTCAGGCAAAAATGTGCTTTCATTATGCAAGAAAAGTTCAGTATTATCTTCCAGAAATGAAATAGTCAAATGCATATTTTGATAATTTTTAATAATTTCGCTAAAACTTTTATCTTGATAAGAATATTCAATTTATATCCCATAATATTAAAATAAAAGAGGAGAATGTTGTATTTTCATATGTAATTAAAGTTATGCAAGCATCCTATAACTTCAGAGAGCTTGGTAAGGCATGCTACATATCCTATAATAAGATGATGTGGGCTCAAGTATGTAAGTATTAATTTGTCATTGTACCTTTGCAGCACAATTCTGGATAATGAATGGTCCTTAAAATTGAGCTGCAAAAGAACTATGGTATATTTAACACATTATTGTGGTGTGTGACCCCACACCATAGGGCTTTGTATAAAATACATGTTTCTATAAATACCAAATGTTGAAAAAGCTAGAGCAGTCTTCACTTCTGTTGTAAAATGAAAGCGTTATTTGCAATGCAGTAGCCATAGATGTCTTCTGTATTAGTGTTATATATGTTAATAACCAATTTATACATAATATCCATTACAGTTTTGGAACAAAAGGAGTTTCATATTATTCTTTATTTTTTTTTGTCCTGGTTTACCTTGCTATTATACACATTTACCTTCTTGTTGCAGCATATACATTTTTTTCACTTGAATAAGGAAGTGTGTAGCTGACATTAGTGAATGATGGTCAGTGATAAATTTATATCTCCTGTAATCTTCCCATATGCCAAGGGGCCCTGTGGAAAAATTTGGGGTATTTCAATTTCTTCCTGCTTGGTGAGACAGCTTTAGCTGTGGGCTGGATCCTGCATCGAAATTTGACCATCTGGGCAGGCCGGTATAAATGCTGATTCTGCATGTCCTGACCAATGACCGCTTACCCTGGCCGCTTGCTTGTTAGCAGAACCTATTAGTCTGGGAGCTGCCCTAGGGTGTTCATGGCCCCCTGTCTCATTTGTGTGTGCTGGGGGGGATGTGTCTTCTGTGTGTATGGAAGGGGAACGCGGCTGCTTCCACCAGCTTTCCCCTGTTGGATTTTCTGTGTCCAGGGACTAGATACGGTGTGCATCTTTGCAGAGCTGTGACAGTCTGTGGGTGAATGCATCCACATAAACAATTGGGATAATCTCTGAAGCCTTCTTATTCCTGTGGGACTAAATCTCTCTGAAAGGATAACTCGAGACCACTTTTTTTTCCCTTTAGCTAAATTTGTAGTTAACTATTTGCTGATTGGAGTTCACTTACATTGTAAATGAACGTATTAGGACTGATTTTTAGATGTCTATACAAAACTGGCTAGGAAAGCAAGTATCCAGTAACTTCTTGTATATAGTTGTAGCAAACATCACGTCTTCATCTCCCTCTTGCTTTCTCATGCCAAATTCCTCAATCCTCCACTTTCTCTGCTGGCAACTTTCCCTAACAGTGATCTCTGAGGTATTTTCCTGGATGGTCCATGATCATATCTGCTCGTTTAGACAAGTATCATAGACCTTACAACCTACTTTTCATGGGGTTTTTTTGTAGATTGTGACTCTTCCTTGCCTTTTCATCTTTCCCTCATTTGGGACCCTACTCAGTCACCAGAGAGTCAGTCAGTTTTAGGTGGAGACAGGCAGATAAGACCTCCAGGGGAATGTATGAGGTTCATCTGTCTTGTTACTTGGCCAAGCACTAGATGTGGTGTGGCATCAGAAAAACACCTAGCAATGGCAGGGCCTTTTCTGCCCAGAGCTTAGTGTAATCACATGCATCTTTAATCAAATAAAAGTTCCAGTTTCAAATTTGTGAAGTACTGTCTGGATACTGGAGGGCTCAGAAATTCTCAGAAGTACCAAGTGTTGGCCTAATTCTGATGCTAATCACAATTGCTGATCTTAGAGGTAGTGCAGTCGGCATAACTGAGCACTTTCAAAAATCCCTCTTGCAAGGGTTAAACTGGCAAGGTTTATTGTGCAATGTTTATTCAACATATTCTATTCACTGTCAGATGAGAAGCTCTCCTGACTGATTCCTGTTGACTTGACAAGGATTCTTGTTTTTTAGCAGACTACAAATACAGCCTTGGGGACATACTGTGTCTCCCTGAGGTTGTCTCGAAAGGAATCATAAATCTGTAGAAAACCAGCAGTCAAACCTGAATCCTGCACTAGAAGCGTTGGAGTAGGGGTGAATAGACGACTCACCTCATCATGTCTGAATTCAGTTGTGGCTGTTCTCTGCATTCTGTTCTCTTGATATATTTGTCACTAAACATTTTGTAATAAAAAGTGACATGATGCCACTACCTGGCAAAACATGAACCCGTGGACTTAATATGCAGGATACGCCGGAAAACCCTGTACTTTGAGTAAGTGAAACAAAAAGCCGTATACTTAATTCCTTCTGTGTACCTGTGGATTTCTTTTTCTGATAGCATGTCCTGTTGCAAGTAGCTTTGGCTTATTAACAGGATGAAAATTTTTTTTTGCCTTGCCAGAATTTTACATTATATTACTTAATCTTTAGTGTGATTGTGGAGCAAAGCTGAAAACAAAGTGTTTCAACATGAAAATGAAATACCAATATTTCGTGTCTTCGCAGATGTACACAGCTAAAGATCTATAGTTTACCACAAAAGAGATGTGATTGCCTAATTCAGCATGGAATTGTTTACTTATTGCAGAATTGCCTAGTGGCTGGTGAATTTTAAAAAGATAGGGAAAGGGTTTTATACCACAGGCACAACATAAAATACAGCCAACATTTCAAAAGCATAATATGTTCTCTTTTTCGTGTCCCTCTTGGACAACATCTGAGTTCCACATTGTGACTGATGTCCCCTAAGCAGTTATACCCTGTCACATTGCCGTTCAGGCTACAGGCCACAACTGAGCACAGTCTAGATCATCAGGAAAGAGAATAATTTTATGAAAAGATCTACTCCTTAAAGTAGCTTAGAAGATGTTAAGAACAGGTAGAAGTGTAAGCGTTTTTTTTATGTATTTGCCAAGTACCGCTACTATTTCTCCGATAAGTGTTTTACATTATTGGCTGAGTATGGCTTTATTTAGAAAAAAAAAAAAAAAGGGTTTAATATTTATAAAATTTTAATTAAAAAGTAGATCTGCCTGTGAGTAACCACATTCCACAATCCTTGTTCCTGTTTTTTTTCTTTATCCTGAATGTGTTTGGATGTTCCTTGCCAAGGGAAGAGTAAGGGGCACGTTACTGTGATAATGTTAGAATAGACCGGTCAGACAAAAAGTATAGTTAATCAAGAATAATCTGGAAACACTATCCCTATTCTCAGAGAGATACTCAGAACTCAGTCGCAGCTGTAATTTCATACTTTCACAAGAATTACATTTCTTTTTATAATGGCATAGAATAATTTTTAGATTTGGTAGGATTTTTTAAACTTATTGCAGTGGGATCTGGACCTATTGGGCTATATTTCAGTAGGCACCAGAAAGATTTGGATAAGTGTAAGCATCATTCTCATTCAGCTTCTTCTTGAACAAAGTATAGCAGGGAGAATCCCTCTATTTAATTCAACATCTGAATGCTGTTAGTAAAAAGTGTGTTTAATTTCAACCTCTATGCCTTATGCTTTTTCCTCCCCCTTTGTCTTCTGGAGAACTTCTTTTAAGGCTTAGGGTAAGATGGCAAGAGGCAGCATTTAATATTATTTTTCAACATTTATATTGTTTGTGAGGGGGGCTGAGCTGACTATTTTCTTCTTGACATTTGAAGATCAGGAGTGTGCCCTTGTCTCTTCATTTTCGAGTATCTATTGGCACCAACAGCAAAGGAGATGAAGGAACTGGCCTTTCAGGCATTGGAAGTGACAACTTCAGAAGCATCAGCTGAGGCAATTCTATCATCCATTTAGCATTCATTTGAGCATTGAAGGTGGTTGAAGAATAGCCTTTGAAAACAGAATAAGAGATCAAATTGATATTTCCCCTTAATACTTCCAGAAATTTCACTTCATCTTTGACAGCTGGCAAAGTTCTGCCTTGTGCTATCCTACTCAGAACTATGAAAGTCACTTTTCTTCAACTGACATGATTATGGCAGAAGATAGATCAGCTGATTTTTGATTTTCAAAGATTACTGCATGGAGGTGACTGCTCTATAGATGGCATGTGAAAAATAGTGAGATAATGTCTGAACTACTGTGTCTGACTCACAGCTTTGGATGTCTAAGTATGACATTGAGAAAGAAGGAGGCAGAAGAAAGGATTAGATGATTGACAGGTAGATCATAGTAGGTTCCGTTTGAACTCCGCCAATCATATGAAAACAGTCTCACCCGTAAGTTTTGCCTGAAACTACTCAAAGTAAAAATAGCCACACTTGAATTTGTTGGAGTTACCCTGATAGGAAGTGTGGGGGCACTGGCCCTGTCAGATGCAGACAAGATGCAAAGTCCACACAAACTGTCCTTTTATTCTGGCAATTCACAGGTTTTATTAGCTGTGAAAAGGCATATTCAGTTTCATTCGTCTGTAGATACACCCAACTCAGAAATATAGCATGGGGTTCTGCAGTCCTGGTCTTAAAAATAAATACACTATAACCCTGTTATCCTCATGACTTCAGGAGACATTCTAGTGTGAGCCTACAATGGTAGAAGTTTCTTGGGAAAATTTGTGGAATTAAACATTAGTCATGGAATTGTGAAGAAAATGTCGATGGGTTAAGTCCATGAGTATAACTTAACTTATGATATTACTGAATGAAGGAATGATGAATAACAGTTGTGATACTGTAGCTGTTCAGGACATCAATTCCTGAGTGTTAATGGGAGCAGAGGAAAGTTGATTGTGCTCAGACGTCACCTGAGTCAGCGAAATAAGTGTTTTTTAAAACATCTCATTGGGCTTAATACAAGGTAAAATTAAAGACATTACTTATCCTAATAAATATTGTCTTTTGTCTACATTACTGGAATTCAACCAGAGTATTGCAAAATTAGGAGTAAATATTAGAAAATCTTGTTGATTGGTTAATGGTTTTGCAGGGCAAAAAGTAAAAATGAAAATTTGTGAAAATTAAAATATTTTAATTTAAGATACTAACTAAAAATTAAAAGTATTTTGAAAGAGATACTTTGAAATTATCCAGGTAAAAAGTTTACTTTATTTCTAGAAATAATTACTCAACAATATTTTCAAAATCCTGAACTGTGTTCTTATTTAGGCTTCATGAAAAGGCCAAAACCTTCTTTGAATTTTTAGTCAAAATTCTAGAAAATCACAAGGAAATAATAACTTAAATACAAATTCATTTAATAATGCTTCTACTGCTTGTACGTTTAAAGGGGTGTGTTAGTATATATCCCCCTCCCACATGAATAAATGTAGTGTAAATTATATATGAAGAAGTGATTTAATCACAGACATTTAAGTAAAAAAAACAAAAACAAAAACAAACAAACAAAACACCAGACAACCACAAAACTATTTTGAGAATGAACCTTTTTTGTGTTAACACACCCTGAAAAATCCGAATTATTATCTCATTTTTACAAGAACAGAACCTGTGTATTTTGCAGATTCAGAATATTTCTTTTGTGCTTCTACCAATAAAAGGAAAGTGTTGATAATCAAATCAGGGAGCACTGCATTCAAAGGTATGTAACAGTAACTTTATAAAAAATCTGAGAAAATTAGACAATAGTTTTGCCTTCTTGATTATTACCATCTGTTGGTAATTTCTAATTAGACTGGGCAGTATTTTTGTAAAAGAAAAGGGCTTCAGAAGTTCGGTAAGTATGTTTGTGAATACGTGATGTTTTTTCTCCAAAAAGATGAAACCTTTTTTCTTCACATTGTTCCATTCAGCAAAGCAACAAATGTTGAAAAATGCCTGCATCTATTTTCTCTCTTTTTTGTCAAGTCCTATTTGTTAAAGTAGTGCTGTAGTCTTTTCCTTTATCTCTGGATGGAAGAAGGATTTTTATTTGGCATTTCATGGCCTGCTGCTTTTTCAAAAGGTTTCCAACTCAATTCCCCTCACTGGTAGACAGCAGGGGGTTCTCTAGCTCATGCTTGAGATTGTTAGTAGCATCTTTCTGTTAATGTCAAATTGATATCTCTCTGTGATTGGAGTGACCCGGAAAGCAAGCTCTGCTGGATAAGTCCTTATTAAGGTGACATATTTTTCCTTTGTTTTGAAGTGAATATCTACATCCAACTGTAAAAAAAAAATCAAATATATAAATAAAAAGACTCATCTGTTTATTCTGTAGTATCAACAGGTAAAACAAGTAAACATCAAAATAAGCAAATATTTCCATTAACATATTTTTCTTTGCCTTATGCATTCTAAACATCAGCACTGAAATATTGATAGGAAGGCAGGTTTTTCTAGGATAGATTGTTAAAATGTTAATCTTATATTATGCTAATAAAAGAGCATGCTGAGGATTTCTCACACGCTTTGGCAGTTTCATACTTTTGAGTAGCCTCAGTGAGGGGGGAACTCTGGTGCTTCCATGAAAAACCTTTGTGAAACCATGAAAAAAGCCTAAGCAGTACCAACAAATACCCATCATATGGTGACAGAAACTTATTATTTTGTTAATGGCTTCAAAGAACTTGACATGCAGGAATGAATGTAGCTTTGTAACTCCCATGTATGCTGTGCTAGAATGCCTGTTAGCATTCTTGTCTTACTTGAAAAAAAAATAAAAAATTAGGAAACTGTTTAATCAAGAAGAGTTTAGTTGATCCTGGTGACACCAGTGTATGTCAAGTGTTAAGTATATAGCAAAGATTTGAGATATGTCAATGTGTAATATTAGAAGCTAGTCTGGGCAGAGCCCCTAGTTCTTTCTCTGGACTGTTTTGAAGCGGGGCTCTGAAGTAAGTACCTACATTTCTGATTGTTTTCTTGAATTTAAAAGTCATTATAAAATCATCATAGCACCATAGCACGTGGTTTGAATGTAGACACAAAGCCCTCTGTCATCTGGAAAACCTCTAGTAAAATTTTTGCCCTAGATTCAGATGATTTAAGATAACTTTATGGTAGCGCGGATTTAACAAAACTTTGAAATTATTTTTGTAGCAAGCCTGTATGTAAATTGCAGTGTGGACTATCCTAATTTCTGCCACAAAATTGCATTGTTCATCCACATGCTGTCTCTAGAAACAACTCTTAGTTCATCCACATGCTGTCTCTAGAAACAACTCTTAAGTAGATTTTGTAAAAGTCCTGTCTCTTTATCATTTTAACAAAGTGATGAACACAGTGACACAACAGTGAGGAAACAAGTAGGCATTTTTTCATACAGTTTGTTTGCCACAGGCTAAAATGTCACAATCGAAGTAACTCCCTAAAATGAGCTTTTTTCTTTCTCTCTCTCTCTTTTTTTTTTTTTTTTTTTTTTTTTCTTCTCTCTCTCTTTCTGGTGGCTGTTTCTTACCTCAAGCCTGTTTTGTTAGCTAACTGGATTACCTGAATACTGTTACTAAGATGTAATTTCTCTCAGGGGAATTTTATATAGAGCCACCTTATCACTACACAGACAAAACTTTACTTTCACAACCTGATCTGGCTGGTTTGGTCCTGGCTGTGGAAATCTCTTAGCTGTGCTACAGTAAGACACAGCAGCAGTACCAGGAACCAAGCTACAACTTTTAGTATGTTTAACTGCTTCTTGGGTAAGTTTTGATAAATATGACTCTCTTGTCTTCTGAGTTTAAATTCTGCAGTGGAGAATAGTAAAAGAAAAGTAATATTGATTAAATTAAACATAAAGAATCATTTCAGGTGTCAGACTGAGCATATAAATCAAACAATCCATAATTATTTCAAAATCCCATATTTTCAAAATATAAAATCCATGCTTATTTGGTAACAATAAGATGAAATGCAATGAAATGGTAAGCACTTCAGGCCACAATCATGTAAATACTGCTATTAGATTGGGTTCCTACTTTTTAATAGCATCATAGGTGATTTGAAATGTAAATATCACTTAGAAAAATATCTATACTTTTATACAGCCCTCTCTACTTAATTAAATGATGTCACTTGTAAAGTTTTTGTGCTTGAAAGGAGTTACGTCAATAAAATTGGGAAAATCTCTTTCTTTTTGATGAGGTGTACTTAGTAGTTTCTTTTTCATCTTAAAAGTACCATATTAATGAAAGATCTTAGGTTGAAACTGAAGGTACTCCTTTGTTTCCATTAAGGACCTCCTTTGTTTCCATTTCTTTATATTAAAATGGCTTCATATCCAATTTCTACAATAAAGCTAATATGATACCAAAGCACTACCCTAGCATTGAACTACTATTTTTTTTTTTAAATGCAGACAAATAAAATCAAATAACATCTAAAGCTAGCTGTTAGCGTGACATCTCAAGAGACCAGTCTTCTCACCTGTCAGAGCTTCTTGCCCTGGGGAGCTTAATAGAGCTCCTTGAATGCTTTTCCTAAATGTAGCTCACCATGCATTAGAGTGTATTATATGACTGCATTTACTTTGGGCTTAAAGAATGCTTCTCAACACTATTTACTTGAAGCCCTGTATAATCTATTTGGGTTATTTTTCCTGCTTCCTGTATTTTCAAATGCTGCATACCAGGGAACAGAATACATTACAATATATTTTGCATCTGTTACCCCTTTCACTTTGAAGACCAGCTTCAGCTGTTTTGTGCATTGTATGTTGAAAATTAGTGGTCTAGAAGGCAGGATGGACATTTGTCCTAAAAATGGGCTGCTGGTCATACTAATACCAAGAAATTCAAAGACAAGTCTGGTCTTTTGCCAAGAAACCTAAACAAACTTTCAAAGAGGAGGATAGGACCTTGCATATATGTGTGTTTTCTTTTTTTCTTCCCTACCTTCCTTAACAAATTGCTAAAAAAATAACGAAACATCAGAAACATCACTTACATTTGGCAGAAAAAGTCAACATTAGAGCTTAATTAACAGCACCCTTTATTGTGAAGAAAAAATGGGGATAAACCCAATGTTCAGTATTACTGTGATTAAAATTATAGGTGCTTGGTGTAATGGGGCATTAGGCTGCAAACAGTATGCCTGAAGGGGTCAAAATTGGTATTATGCAAGTAGCTTATGCAAAACCCAGCTACAAATGATTTTCCAAGAAAAGTGTGTGTGTAACAGATCCTAGCTTCCAATTTTCTGTTTTTGTTCATTAAGACTTCTGCTTCCTTTCCTGAAGGTTGTGGAGGGTCCATGAAGGATGGCTATGCTTTTTCATTCTGTATAGCCCTAAGAATGGTAGAGACAAAGAGAAATGCATCCTTCTGTAACTGAATTAGCTACATGTATATAAATGGAGTTAGCTAACTCTTAAGCAAAGGTATTTTGGCAAGTTTTTCTGCTTTTGCGTTATGTAAAATCATTTGCATTGCTGTTCAAAGGAAGACTTTTGTATCAGTTGCCAGGGAAAAACAAAAGATTTTTCAAAGGGGGTGCATCAGGATATACTGTACCAATAGTGCATTGTGTGATTCTGGATACCTTAATAAAAAAAAATTACTGTAAAAAAAAATTCCAGTTAACTTGGAAATATAAGATGGTAATGTGAATGCAGTTTTCTAATGACCATCTCTGAGTAGCTTAACAGGACAATTACCAGGAGGAGGTACGAAGCAGAAAAGCACACCTGAAACCCCATATATATGAAAGAGAAATTGTGGGAGAGATTATTTTGAAATGAGAAAGACCCACATGAGTAAAAGGATACTGAATCAAAACTGGTACTGGAGGTAAATGGTGTAAAAATCTGTGAATAAATATATCATACTCTCTACTGTTAAGATCTGAAAGGTAATTTGTGATTTTAAACTACAGAATAGAGGTTTATTATGTAAACTTGAATGCTATCTATGGTATAAATAGAAGCCTATTAATATATAACAAAGCTTTTCCTTTTTTTCTCCTTTCATCTTTACATACTGGTACTATAACTTATTATATTGAGGAGGCTGTGTTACTTCTTCATTACCACAAAGAGAAAAGATTTTTGGAGGACCTTCTGTTGATGAGAGGTTTTGGAATTTATGTTTTTGACATTTTGTTCTATTGTATGGGTTGTTTGTTTTTTTTTTTGTTTGTTTGTTTGTTTTTTTTACATGGCATAATGTCATATTTGGTCTCCTATTGGCCCTTGCTAAGAATTAAGTGATACATTGCCACAACATTTGTCATTTATGTTATTCATGTTTCTTTCTTGTCTGCTATTGATTCTTCTAACTTGGTTAGAATGTGCTTTTTATCTCAAACATGTGTATAATTTACCTTATATCCTTAAACAATAATTCTTGTGTTAAGTAAAAAGTGATTAAGTGGAAGATAAGTAATTCTTAAAGATTAATGTAACTATAAATACATCAGTTTTGAAGACTTATTACCTCTTTTACATTGTATTTCTTAAGTGTGCTCCCAGCTTAACCTTCTTTTATGTAGAAATTAATTCAATCAAAATATTTTTAAGGTAAAACTTTAGAAATGAGAGCTGACAGTTATTAAAAGAAACAAGATTAAGGAAAAAACAGCCAAACTATCATAAAACTAAAGCAAATAAAAAGAAATTGCTATGACTATTAGTCATACAAGTTGTAAAACAAATGGAAACAAGTATACAGGACTAAAGATGAGAGTGGAGAAATAACTGAACTGAACTTTGGAAAAGATAAAGCTCTGAAAGTTATAGTGAGAAACAAAAAAGGTGGCAAGAAGAGAATGAATAAACACAACAAAGGTAAGAGAAGGAAAAATGAGCCTATGGGTCCATCTTGCCCAGAGAAGCTGTGGATGCCCCATCCCTGGAGGTGTTCAGGGCCAGGCTGGATGAGGCTTTGAGCAACCTGGTCTAGTGGAGGGTGTCCCTGCCCATGGCAGGGGGGTTGGAACTTGATGATCTTTAAGGTCCTTTCCAACCCAAACCACTCCATGATTCTGTGATTATCTGATCTTTAACAGGATAAGAACCTGAGCATTGAGAAAGCAAAAATGGTCCAGAACTAATCTGAACCTGATTGGACACACTGGAAAGTGAGTCAAAACAAGGCTCACTCAAATCTAGAGGATTTTTAGACTAGTTAGATGTATTTGATCAGAAGTACCTGCTGTGACTGGTCTCTAATGTGCCAAAGGAACTTGAAGCTGTAAGGGACAAGGTAGGACCCAAAAACCCAAAGCAAGGTAAGCATTGTATCTATCTTTGAGGGATGGGATGGAGTGGGAGGAGGACGTAGAATATAGCAAACAGTATCTTTCTAGATATCACAGATAAATTCTTTAAAATTTTATTCATTTTATAATATATTACTATATAAGAAACGTCCCACATTAATTTATCAGGAAGTTACTGTGTGAAATCATCCTTGTTGCTTTCTTTGATAGTGTAGCTCACCTAGTGGGAAGAAGAAAGCTTTATGTATGCTGTATCTTGAATTTAGTAGGGTTTTGATGTTGAGGGAACTGGATTACATTAATCTGTGCTGTGGAGGAACAAGGAAAGCAATCAATTATTTTTATATTCCTCTAGGATAGAACAAGAGGTAATTAGTTTAATTGTCAATGAAGACAATGTCAGGAAAAAATCTTTAACTACATGAGGTACTGGGAAAAGCTAAAAACCTATGAATCATCTCACTAGAGGTTTCTAAATATGAGCTAGACAAACTCTTGTCAGCATGTTCTAGACAGACTTGTTTCTGATTCAGAGCAGGCAACTTGGGCAGGTCCTCTAACCTCTCTAACCAAAAACCCTTTTCTAGTCCAACACCTGCATGATTACTCTGATTTACATAATCTATGACTCTTGGCCATTGACAGATAATGCAATCAGATAATTGCTAACTGCAGTCCTCTTTACCTTGAATGTATTGTCATTTGGACTGCAACACTTCATCAAGCTGTTTCTTGAAAAATAAATAGTTGGGGGACTGCCCATTTCAGTAACTCTGGTAATAATTAGAAGACCTGAAGTTGAGTTTTTCCTTCTAGTAAACTTAGTTAACTAAATATAAGAAATGTGTTGTCATTTAGGAAAGGTAGCAGCCTGAATTTGAAAAAGTGGTGTCTGCCTTTATTTCTACTAAGAGCTGTACAGTTCTGAATGTTTGGTCTAACTTCACAAGCTTGATGAATTTCAGTCAGTATTTGGTGTATTTCCCAGAGATTTCTTCAGGTGGCACACATGCTCAGACTAGTTCGATATGGTTGATACAGGTTCTGAATCATTATTTTGGAGTACCTGGGATACTCCCCCCTTAGAAATATAAAGAAATAGCATTCTGAAAGTATGCTTTGATTGCTTACTTTACAGTAAATTCATCCCGATTAACTGAAGACTGTGAGAGTCCCATGGAAATCAAACTGAGAAGACTGAAATCAAGAATTGCCTGGTTTTTTAGTGAGGAGTGCTTTTCCAGGGTCAGTAACACCTTGCAGTGCCATGGGAATTTGTTTTTGCTTGAGAATTTCCCACAGATGTTGTGTTTGTTGTAGGAGGCTTAACAGATACCAGTAAACTTAGTAACTGGGGATGCTTCAGAAGCTGAGGTGATTTCTGAGGCTGCTCAACTCCATGTGTGTGTGACTCACTAGACAGAATTTTCAGAGAAAATTTTTTAATGTCTGCTTGTAAAGAAGTAGTGCTGTAATTACATAGCACTGGCTTGTACAGGGTTAATAGCAGATTGTGTCGGTTCTGTGTATAATACAATTTTCTCTCTTGCTTTTACATGTGGGCTAGTGGTGGATGGATCTATCAGAAAGGAACATTAACTCATGCTCCACAAAAGTAGCTCAACTACCTGTTGTACTCCTTTTGGCCTCCTGGTCTGCAAGGCTCACCTTCCTCCCCCCTTCCATCCCTCCCTCCTTCTCTCTCTCCCAATTTTGGTGTCCAAAAATGTTGTCACCACAAACCAAGATATTGTTCTGGTTTTGTTTCATCTGGTGTCCTTAAGTTTTCATAACCATGTTCTACATACAAGCAGCTTGCTTTATTCCATTTGGAAATTGGCATTCTTTACTGAGGGAATCACAGCTAATTGTTAGAGCAAGGACTGCACTGCATCTGGTCTCCCTTGAGAGGATATTTGTAATGTCCCCACAGCAATTAGAGAAAAAAAATATATAATGATGTTTTTATTGTTTATTGTGGAGTCTGCCTTCCTATAAGGCACCAGATATAGCCTCTTCTGCATGTTTTTCATGTTTAACATGTAACAAGGTTTTATATTAATCAGTGGCACATGAGAAGTAACAGTATTTTTCCTGAGTTCTGAAAGCTGTGAATTAAAATCTGCTTTACTTCATTTGGGTTTTAGACCAACTTTAAGGAATACTGTGCACATATGAATATATAGGAGGCTAAATTTACTCTAAGATAGTAAGATGAAGTTGCTTGATTTGTATGATATTCTTTCAGGAAAAAAATCAGTCAGTGTAATTGGTAGCTGTCATCATATCATATGGTATGGATTTAATGTATATAATTCAAAGGCAATATTTATGCACTCCTTTTTAAAAAGGAGTAGTTTGTTTCGTGACAGGGAAGTTTATGAACTCAGTGACAGTCCATAACAAAACGTGGTGCTCTGGAGATCTGCAGTGAGATAGTTACATCACTAATATAAATCCCTAAATTTCTTATCCTGATCCTTCCTTGCAAAATACAGCTAGAACTTTATTTTGAAATGTGTCAAGGTGATCCTGTCTCGGCTGCTTCCTGAGCTTTCTGAACCTGGTGTCATTCCTCATTGGAGCAGTCCCAGGAGACAGGGCTGGACACCTGGGAGATTTATGCCTCTTATTAGGATCTGCCAACATTCATTATTCTTGCAAAACGGAGTTGGCGTGTGAGGGCTTAGCTGTGGCCACAGGAGGTAATGTGATCAGCCTTCAAAGAAGCTGTGTTTACTTCTGCCGAGCGCTTACTTTGCTGAGACCATGAGCCAGGAAGGTAATGCAAGAAAGGAGACACAGGGTGATGTTCAGACAGGTTTCTGCTGCCTCTGCAGTGTCCTGTGGGGTTCCTGTGGGGTGCTGTGGTTTGTTCCTAGGCAAGGATTGCAAAGCTGGACCTTGAGGTCACAGGTGTGTGGATCCCTGTTGCAAAACCTGTTTCTGCAAGGACAGGTGCACAAGTCACTGCAGTCTGTAACCAGGCACAGACGGATGCAAACAGCTCATTTTCCTTTTTACTCCACCTTCAGAAGGGTCGCTATACCACTGCCAGGCCTGTCTGTGCTACATTAAGATAGATGAAGCGTATCGGATACTTATAGTTCTCTGCACTAGCTCTAGGAAATTCTACTAGTGTTACCAATTTTTTGTGTATATGTTTTAATCAGCATGATTTTAAGAGTGATATACCTGGTTCTGTACATGCACTCATGCAATGGAAACAGAGTAATTTAGCTTTAAGAAATTAAAGCTCAAAATGTGACTGAAGAGTGCTACCTGATGTAACACTGAAAGTGGCAGTGATTTTATTTCTTTTTAACTAGAGATACTTGTTAAAACTCAGACCACAAAGGAGACTAGACACATGTAAAATACATATTGTTAAGTTTTGTTGAGGTCTTAATCACTGATTCATATAGTGCTTTCTCATACAGATCTTTGGCTAAAAACATAAAACAGGGATAAAAGAATTGAGGTGGAACTTTGGTTATAATTTCTTTTTTTTCCTCACATACAGAAATAGAAACAAATGCTGTGCAATAAAAGATGTAATCCTAAAATATATTCTCTTTCATTAGTATGAAATTTTCCATCTTAAACTGGCAAAAGCAATTGGGATAAGAGTAGGTGTATATAACATATATAACAATATGTGAGGATGTGACTTAAGCAATAAGAAAGGAACTCATTAGCTCACAGAACAAGCAACAGCACAGTAATTATTATGAAACTAATAAAAATCAATGTTTGCCTTTTGTACATATGAAAAATCAATTACTTTCTTTTTGTACATACGGAAATCAATGTACTATAGTGGGTCCTTTGGATAAGGAAAATTCCTTCTGACTCTCAGTTTGGGATTTTCGTGATAAGGATGATTATTAAGCAGATGCAGCAAACTTTGATGGGAATACTTTATTTCTGATTAAAGGACAGATTTATTTTATAGAATATGGAATGTTTTTTTTTATTTGCTTGTGGTTTAATGAGGGTGCTGTGCTGGTGAAGGAAACCATTATTACTGGTAGTGATCACATTCATTTCAAATGGCTGAAGCGATGCAATTCACTGAGCAAAATTTGCAAATCAATGCTATAAAAATGATTTGTTGTGCTTGAGTTAAACAGATGATGTGTCTGCTGCCTATAAAACTGAGATATAGCAGATAGTGCAATGATGTGTGAGCAGATATGTAGTAAGTACAGAATCATTATTTTTTTCTTGCCTGTATTTCTTTTCAGCACCCATCAAGGATGCAATTGTGTTTTATGTAATAAAGACTGCTTTCAAGGATATGTTTTTATTAATGATTTAATATTTCAGACAGAACAGATTTAACTCAAGCTAAAGCAACAGATTAACATGACATTTCAATAACAGTTACTATTAGACAGTAGTGACGTAACTAATTTTATATGCTTTAGGAGTGAACGTAGGTGTAAAATTAATGCCTTGAATTATTTTGTGTACGTGAGGACACTGAAATCAATTGTTTTGCATTGTGTTCATACCTTGCCTTGTTTTTTAAATTAGAACATCTGTTTTCAAATAAGGTAAAGTTAGGTACCCTTTTTCTTTTCCTTCTTTCTCTTGAGTTTTCACTGCAGAATAACCAATGGCCTTTTCAGAAAGAAGACTGGCTATTTTGATAAGGTTTTAGCTTTTGATTTTGCAGGCTCTGTGATGGTTCAGATTTGGCTTTACTAAGCTGCAAGATAGGATCTTTTTCATTTCTGTTTATATAGGAGAAAGTTTCAGTGTTTGCTTTTGTTCTTGAAAAACCTCTGTCCATCTCGTGACTGACATTTAAATCAAATTCCATTTGTAGTGTTTTTTTTATTTATTTTATGAACTACTAAATTTGAAGATTTGAAGAAGTGAGAAGAAACGTTTCTTTTAAATTTTTTTTTTTTTTAAAATGTTCTTTCCATTTGTCTTGTTATTCGGACCTCTATAAATCTATGGATTTGTGGGTTTTCAAGGAATCTGTTTTTGTCATCAACTATGGCTTTTAGTGAACTGGATATCCTTTAGAATTCACAACTAAAGTAATACTTTCCAGTGTGCTTTGCAAACATGAACTTGTCACCTTTAGCAGTGGTATTAGCACCTTCATCGTTTAGCAAGTACTGTAAATACTTATAAATAAATGCACTTGTAGTTTTAGACTCCAGACCTGATGAGACTCCAGATTACAGAGCTGTCACGATGGAGCTGCTGGAGAAGGGGAAGATATCCACGCAGTCCCCAGTGCTGTGCTATAGGGTGCACTCTGCTCTTCTGTAATGCACAGCTGTACAAGCTTCTTCCAAAAATTCAATTCAGCCAAAATATTTAATTACTCCTTCTGAACAGATTGCAAAATAGATTCACCTGGGAGATGGTTTTAGACTGGAGAAGAAAGGAGGTTGGGAAACTGGAACAGATAGGATTTCTCTTACAGGTTTTACTCCTTCTGTGTTCCATTTAAAATATAATTCTATCCCAGCCTTACTTCTCAGATTTAATATACCACTAAAAATAGTTACCTTTTTAAATTAAGAGTTAGAAATAGATGAAACAAAGAATGGTTCCACCAGTATGTTTCTTAAATGTGGTTTTGGTCATAGCTACAGTGAAATTTCCTATGTATCCTTCTGTGTAGGGTACTTCAATACAATAAGTAGAGTAATAAGTTTGTAATAGTTCGAATTCCCCATACAACACCTTCAATGAGTAAACAAGGCAGCCCTTTAGTGACTTAATGGTGTACAAATGTCTGTATTTAAGGGCATAATTTATAAACCATATTTAGGAATTCTGTGCACAAATGTTGAAATTAACTTTAAAAAATCACATTTAGGATCTTTCATGTAAAATTTCACATTCTACACTAAATTTCCATATTGCTCTTTTGTGCATGGTAAGTATTTAAAATCTAATTTAAACATTCTTCATAGCTCCTAGGGAGACATGTTGCCTCAGGCAGCTGGATTCAGCAACAGGATATTTTTAGTGGTAGTCTGTGGTCATCCTTAGGATGTCAACTGAGTCAAGTGTTCAGGGCTGTACCTAAACCTGGATATGGATAAGCTTGAGTTCATCTCATGGAATTAAGCCCACTGCTATAGCTTGTGAAAGGACTGAAAGTGAATAGAGAAATGCAAATAGAAAAAATAAATTTTCCCAGTGATCAGTTAAACTACCATTTTGTGACTTGAATTTCTGTTTAGTTGGTAATACGCACTTAACAGTGTTGCAGCTACAATGAGCACATTTAACTCTAAAGCCTAAACCAGTTGGACTCTCTTAGTCATTGCTTAGTCAGAGCAAATGGTGCCTGCTTACAGCAGGGCCATGCCTGGTGGGAAACCTCCTTCCCCAGGTCACACTTACCATTCCCTCACAGTGTCCTTTGCTCCTGTTTTGTGCTCAGTGGACCTTACATTTTCTGTAATGTAATCTCTTCAGATGTGTTCAAACCTGGTCCTTAAGCCATGTCTTATGACTTCCCTGTAAAACAAAAAGTTTAAAACTGTAACAACCTCAGGCAAATGGAAATGAGAGACCAAATCACTTTCTGTCAAAAATTTGATGCAATTATATATTTTTGCCTTGTGTTTAGTTAAAAATCTCCTGTGCAATACAGTATTGTACATGTCAAAACACAGCTTGCTTCAGTAGATGTAGTCAATTGCTAAAAATCAATACATCTTTTTACAGTTGGCCAGTAAGGAACATTATAGTTTGTTTATTAGTTGGTGTTTTTGCCCTTCAGACATAAGAAATAACAGATTTGTTGAGTCCCAATGTATCAGATTACTTTGCTGCTGGCTGTCTGTGCTACGCTGCCGTGAAATGTCAGCATGGCTAACGTGAGCAGCAGCAGTCTAGACACGGTGGTGAGGTGGCTGCAGTAGGCTACCTGTGGTGTGGGACCTCTTTTCACTAAATATTTTTTTGTAACCCCCCTTTTGTTTGATGTGCATGCTTCCTCAGCTTCAGTGGTTCGGTGCTGGGTAGTATAAAACCATCCATCACAGAAGAACAGGCATGCTGACATTTAGGGCTTGAGGGATATCGGCAGGCACGTTTACCGCACGGCGACTGCGCAGGCTACATGCTTCTTCCTCTCCCTTGTGGCTGGGACTGTGAGGAGCCCCCAGATTTGCTTTAATCTTGGCATTTCTCAGCAGTCCCCTCCTTACCAAGGTGCTCCCCCCTACATCCAGATCCAGTGATCAACGCACACAGTTCAAGCCCACATGTCTGATTATATTGTTTTAGTACTACCAGACAGGTTAATGAAAAACATCACCATAAGAGATTCTGAGATATGAAAGCATAAAGTGGTTTTCTCATACGCATTCTTTTATTCCTTTTTTAATACTTTCTCAAAATTTCTACTTTGGTTTTGATTTTTTTTTTTTTTTTTTTTAAACATCCAGTTTTACAGACCACTGGTAAGTGATGTGGATTAAAGAAATCATATTTGGATCTTTTATGAAAAATGAAAACTGACAGTTTCTTAGTTTAAAATAGCAGTCACTAAGAAGTGTTTGCTTAGCAATTCATGCAAACAATGTAAATGCAAAAGACATAACATTTTATTCGTGCTGGCAAAAGGGGGGGTAATTTTATATTTTTCCTGTTCTTTAGTCCCTGAGCCCGGGGGAGTCCAACACACGTTTTATCCTAACACCATGTGTCAGAAAGGAAAACTGGTTACACATCTGTTTGCTTAAATGGCAGTTTAAAAGTTCTTTTACATTTGTAATTATTTCAAGTACTGCTCTTTTTATAGGTTTGGGAAGTGGTGGGCTGAAAGCTGTTATCACGACCCAGTAATGAAGACTAGAGGCATAAATCTGAGGCAAAGTAGGCAAGTGAGCAAAATTAAAACAGAAGTTAAAAATGGTCCTTGTTTCAGCTATTCCCTGCATACTGAAGAAGCTTCAAATAGATTTTTCTGTTGAGATCTAGGCCAAAATAGACAATCTGAAGTTGAGATTGTCACCACTAACCTACACTTTTCCTGCTTAGCACAGGTGATGTTTACAGTCTTAAAGTTGTTTCAACATGTCCATCTTCTGCACAGATTTTTAAATGTGCAGAAGAAATCACTACAGAAGACAAAGCTACGGTAGTGCCTCATTATCCACAAATGTAACTGTGCTTTCATGTAAATGCCTCTTTAAAGCAATGTGATCTTGCCTTTGCTTTGTGATTGTATTAAAGCTCAATATCCTTCATTCCTGTAATGTGTTGTGTCAAGCTTCAGAAACATTAGGTTGCCTGACGTGCTGTTGCTACTTTCTTTTTGACATATTATCCCTCGAGGCAAATGAGCAATCTGCACTGGCATATTCCCTGGTGGCTTCATATCAGCATGATTAATTCTCAACTTAAATCCCCTCACATGCTGTCCTGCATAGAAGGAGTTGATGGAGCAGGTGTGACAAAGGGCTGAGTGAAGTCTTGAAGGCAAAATGATGAGTGAAAAGGTTAATGTACAAGAAGTAGCTTTGTTTCTAATTGTAGTCAACTGTAAGCATCACTATCAGGAATAGGATGTGCCCTGAAGTAACAGGCTGTCAAGCAGATCCAGCAAGTCCTGAAACTTGCAGTAACCAACCTCTCTACCAAACTGGAAAAGTCCTGTGAGTTCTATCTTAATGGTTGCATGCACAGGTGACTAGTATCTGTGTGACAGGATCCCAGGGGTGAGCATGGAGATTCCGTGGGATGTGCTGTGACATCCTAGTCCAGATCAGAGACCCCTTTTAACATCTCCTATGTGCCAAAGCCCACTCTGTTTTCTCCCCTATTTTATAGATGTAATATAGGACAAAAGCTGGGCTGTTCATGTGTCTGGAAGTGCAAAAGGGGAAAGAAAAAAGTTAATGGTTCAATATACATGTTACTTGAAATATCCAACGCCACCTTCTGCTTTTTTATCTTTATTCCCCAACCTGCCTACATGTGTTGTTTTTTGCTATCGTGCACCTGTGGCATTATTGCAGCAGTGCCTGTCAGTACTGTTGGAGGTCAGTCAGCGAATTTCCTCACCTCCTGGTTCTGCTCACCCTGAGCAGAGCTACATCTGTTAGGTGGCAGCTCACACACAGATATTGGCTACAACGATGCTTTCTACAAACACACATTGGATTCTCAGCTGTGAAGTTTAATCCAAACGATTCTTTGGCAGTTCCCTGATGCCTGTCTTTTTGTAATTAAGACATCACGCTCTGTTATATGTTGTCTTCAACCCAACAATACAGAAATGCTCCTCTTTGGACTGATAAAATAGGTAAAATGTTAAGGTCAGCTTGGGGAAGAACTATTTTAACACACATAAATATACCAAGATATCTCAAAAAACAAGCAAACAAAAAGCCATCTGATTTGGATGTTGTTGCCTAGTCTTGATGGATTTTTGTTACATAACTTTTATCATACACAGATCTCCCAACATCATAGCCCTCTGAAATGAGCTCTGTTAAGAAGATAACATAGGTACTAAAGCTATAGAGAGAATAAAGATTAATAGAGTCTCCTCCTCTCCTTCCTCCCTTCATCCACCTGGAACAAAACTGTGTCAGACTAGAGAGGTACACATTACTTATTTTCTGTTGTTATGGTCTGGGTGGATTTATTCAGAATCCCTGAGAGGCTGCAGAACAAGCACATTTTGCTTTTGCTTTTTGATTCAGTCAGAGAAGCATTTTCTGCCCATATCCCAAAGTCTGGATTTAAGTTTGCCTGCGCCCTAGGGCAAGCAGCGATCACTTTAGGGTCAATAGCAGCTCTTCTGTGTGTTAAAATGTCATCTCTTCTAAGTATTGTATCTTGCTGACTTCGAGGAGTGGGATATGAGGGTTTCCAGATTCTCACTGGATCACAGCACTAAATTTAGCCCTTAAAGGCATTCAGTGTCATGATGTTTTTAAAAGCAAAACAATATTGGGGTTCCTGCTTAGAGACCTCTTACTGCTGATAATTTAGACATCTTTCAGAAGGATGAGAAGCACACTGCTAATACTTCCATTTTACAATCCCTAGTACATTCTTGACATATTTTTCCTCACAACAAGATTTATGCATGCCAACTCACACAATTGCAGAGTATAAATATTTTGATTAATACTAGTGTAAAGTGACATATATAACCAGCATTTGCTCATCAGTTCTGAATTTGATGGGGTTTGTGACTAAATTGTAGTGATTGTTTAATTTCATTTTTTTACCTCACACTTTTCTATTCCTTCATTTTTAGAGTAGAGTTGACTTATGCCCAAGGCAACGAGAAGGTTAATGAAACACAAAAGGAGCATATTTTCCATCATTAAACTATCCGTGAATCATGAAGCAATGAGCCAAATATTTGTACTACAGCTTAATATAGCGCTATTTGTTCTGTACATGTTTATGTCAGGAATTGTGTAACCCCAGTGAGTTCCCTGTACACTAAATAACTGGGTAAAAGCTGTGATCCAGAATTACTTCTCAATTACTTTAAATTTGGGGATTGTACAGTTTCTTGAGTGACAATTACAACAATGTGTTTAGAAACTGCCATTGCAAATCTAGGAGTTACCTTCATATGTTACTGGCATTGTGATATCTTAGTACACTGAGTGGAATATATCATAATATTCCTTAGCAATTACTCTATACTGAAGTCTGGATTCATATTCCTGGACAGTCAATAAGTCAATAGACTTTGAAATCAAAAGAAGTCAAACATGCTAATGTGCATTTTAGCAGCATTTTATGTTGTGATAAGCATTTTTAAGGCTACTTCAGGTTATATATTGGATGTTCCATAATAACTGGATACCTCACATTAATTCTTCTAGGATTTCAGAAGATACAGCCTGCATTATTTCTTTTTAATTCCATGTGGATGCCAAGTCCAAGCGCTGCCACCTGCAAGTACTCATCAATGCACAAAAATATTGCACTGGTAAAATTTCTGGTAGTGCATAACTTCTAACTGTTATGATGCTGGATTTCTTTCATATATTAACCTTTTTCTAAGGTAAGCCTTTCCTACAACAACATTTTGCAGTGGCAGAAACTAATTGTAGCAGTATGCTGGCACCCCACTGTCCTAATATTACCTTCGGGCACACAGCATTGTGCTCTCTGTAACAGAGCTGGCTTTCAGGGTATGGTAGGTGAGGAGGTTCAAACACCCTACAATTTTTCCATCTTCTCCTTTATATGTTTTGTTTAAGTGTCCATCCACTATCTCCAACTTGTTTCCTAACCATTTTCAGTCTCTTTACCACTTCCTCAGCAGAAGCTTCTATTTTGGAAAAATGAGCTGAGATACTTTGTTTTAGAGTATGTGTGACCAATACTTTTATATTCCGTCTTTCAAAGCAACTACCAGAGCAGCCAAGGGTGCTACGTTGGAAAGATCATCTGAGGGATGCATGATAAAGATAGTAAATTAAAGTCCCCAGATGATACAGGCATTTACAGACCAGTTGCATGCAGTGAATATTTTTTATTTAAATTATTTTTATTTAAATATTCAGTAATGGGTGTGGGAAGCAGACCACAGTGGAAAGTACAGGTACTTGTTGGCTGTTGCAGAACTTTCGTATGAGGGAATATCATTCCTGCAATAGTGCATTGTGCTCTTCGTATCCCTGCAAGACAGTCAGCTGTGAGACCAACAAGAGTTGGTTTGATGATGGAACTATAGCTTGCTGTTCTGCCTGGGATTGGACAATGATAATTAATTTGACATCAGAAAATCCAGAGTAAGCATAGTTATCATCCACTGACAAGAAGTTGCAAGGCCAAACAGGAGGATTCAGTGCCATTATGATCCCAGTGGAAACTCCTGTGGGCTCACATTGATCTTTGACTCATGAAACAGAAAAAGACATGACAAATTGTTGTTTACTGTTTGAGCAGGCATGAGTTGGTGTGGAGATACTGAATAAAATCATATAGGCAGCAGAAATATCACAAAACTAAGCCAGATCTTAACTCACCAAATATTGCTGCTGTTGTTGCAAACCACCTCAGAACTACCAACGTTCAATTGTGCCACTCACTTCTTCACGGAGGTGACCTGGAGCACAGTACCAAAGAAAGGCAGATTCCCACTGACTGTGGCACATGTCTTTCCTCACTATAGCATGAGCACATTACGTGGCACAAAAGTTTGGGCCAGCTCCTACTCTACCACCATCTGAAGAAGAGGAAAGTCTTTGCTTTGCTTCCTCCCCATGTTAAGACAAAACTTACTTTCTCTAAAAAAAAAAAAAAAAAAAAATGAAACAACAGAACAGTCATTACTCTATGAAAATTTAAATAAATGTGCAGTGGTATACAAAAGTTAAAATGAATCTCAGTCCCTGCAGAGAGGAGCTGTCACTGCTGTTTTGTTCTTTTAAGATTCAATAATTTCTAACTGATTATTGAACTGAGGTGCGGCGTGCAAGCAGTTTCCTTTGTACTTGAACTTTTGATCTTGAACACAAAAAATATATTTTTTAGTAGAGCAACTACTTTTGATGAGTCCTTATTAGTATGTTTGCAATGTGACATAGTCCAAGTATCGAGCTGCTGAATTCTTCCCAGATATGCTTTGATATATTCACCACACTTAAATTAACTTGACTTGGTACTGTTTCATATACATTTTTATGTGTTTCCTTTGTTTGTGAGCATTTTTACTTCTGGCTACATTAGATGCCTCAGATAAAGTGTTTTATTCGAGAAACCAGACTTTTTGGTTGACTTTATTGCTAAAAAAAAAAAAAACAAAAAAAACAAAACCTACAACAAACACCACCACACACTAGATTTCAGGGACAGATTTGCTGGGGACACAAAGTTTTTGACATGTTTCTCTTCATAGGTTGTGACTGATTGACAGTTTGTCACCCTTTGTACCTTTTACCATATACATGTTCCAGAAACAACCTGGCTACCTTGAAATAGAGTGTCTTTGTTCCATCGCATTTGTAGGGGGGAGGGAAGTGTTTGGAGATTATGATGGGACATTGGGAGCAAAATGCTGATGAGAATATGTGTGCACCCTGGACCACACTGGTTGAAGATGCTTTGTAGTGTATACCATGTCTGATATATTTTCTGGAAGAAAGCTCTCTGAAGATAATTCTTCAAATAGTTCTCAGCCTAGATTTCTCTCTTTAGATGTCCTTGGTTGCTTCATAATCTTTCTTTTGGGGAACTGTTTGATACCAGCCCCCAGCCTACTTGCGTTCCTATCCCACTGATGGCAGCTCTTGTTCAAAGGACATCTGGAGCAGTTTTTTAATTCTGTGTGGGGAGCAGAAGCCTTTGAAATGGATGCAGTTGTGGTGGACTGTCAGAATGGAGTATTAAAGAAACAGTTTTTCTGTGTTTAGGATATTGGTAGCATTTTACATAATTTGAACAGTTGGGAAGTCATGTTTTGCTTACCTGCATGCTTCTTACTGTGACAAGTCTTGCAGCAGACCTGTGAAGGGAGTGGAAATAATTCGAAGTAACCCAGCTTACTTGGGCAATAACGAATTCTATGAAAATAAGGTGATCTGAGGGGGTTAGGCTGTCCCCACACATCCCTAAAAGTATTAGAGAACAGCAGCAAGCAAAAACGTTAATTTAAGAAAGGTCTCCTTTCCCCTGTTGCCTTCTTTCTTTGCTGTTTCTGCTAGACATTTCTGCCCTCACACCACTTCGGGGGAAGTGTGCCGTGGTTCGGGGGGTATTCAGTAGTTTTGAAAGCTACAGGTGAAATTAAGAAGAAGGAAGGAGTCCCAGGAATTTCAGCGGTGGATCATTTTGCTAGAATTAAGAGTAAACATAACTGATCATAAAAGAACTGGATGGTTTCATAAATGTAGCTGCATATTCTGTAGAGCCTGGTCATAAGTATTCCAAGTCTGACATCCTAGGGCCCTCAAGCTGTTACTTGTGACACAGTATGCTGAAGATATTTATATATGGACTGACAGGCAAATTCTTGTCATTTCACTCTTTCAAATAATTTTCTAATAATTAAAAAAAAAAAGTTGCCATAAAAAGCCTCTACCATTTTGTTGATTCATTACCAATCCTGCAGATAAAATTAGGGAATCTTTTTCTAGGTTTCTGGTTGTCTGTTTTTTGCTTCTTGGAGAACTTGGGCTCCCAGAGGAAAACAATGTCTGCTTTTATTGTGCTTTCAGGGAGAGCTTTTGAATGAGCTTCCAGATCACAGATTTTTGAAAGTATCATTCAGTTTACTTGAGCCTGGAGTAATGGACGGACCACATGTTTAAAGAGAAAACCTGAATCATTTCTACAAGCTTGTGAACTGAGGAGGGACCAGCAGCTGTATTTACCAACACAGTAGTATAAAAGCAGTAGAGGGACAATGCCAATCATCTATGTCTCTTCATCTGTTTATTTGGCAAGATGTTAAAGCTGGGCACTTACCGTGCAAGAACAAAGCAGGAAAACCTTATGTGTGGGAGGTGGAGAGGAGGACAGGGAGGGGTTAGGTATGTGATAATACCCTGTAGAGCATCATCTGAACTCAAATATGTCATCCCAAATGCCTCGGTTACCATCAAGTCTGACTTCAGATAAAAGCTAATAGTGAGTAAAGTGTATTATTTTTTTTTCTGTGATTATGCAAAGCTTGAGTGTCATGTCTTGTGCACCAAGAAACAGCTGGTATAATGCTCACATTCACCCCAAACTTCAGGTATTTGATTGGCACGCTTAACTTGTGAGTTCAGTTCTCCTATCACCCTCCGTAGGCAGTGGGATAGAGGACAGAGAAGTCAACAGAAAGTCACTTAATTAGGCTGAATTTGATTTCTGGAGGCCCTTGTCTCTATCAGCTCACCTTCAAAATACAGCTCCAACCTGGACTTCGTTGTTAGGATTAATTCTGACATAATCATGCTTTTAGCTAGGGCAGGACATCAGTGTTAAGACCTTGAGGTACACACACTCAACCAGAACGTCTTTTTCACTATCCATTTGGATAATAATGTTTTTTAAAAGGTTATTGATTCTTTTGTTAATTTTAAACAAAAGTGTGGTTTATTTAATCAAAATTTTTAAAAAAATATTTTTACAAAAAATATTCTATCAAAGATTTAGCACTAATTATATTAGCTTCAAAAAATAATTGTAAGAAATCATGTTAAGTGTCAAATATATGTTTTTTTCTTTAGTCGTCAGTTTCAGTAAGTTATACATACAAAACACATATCCTCTTGACTTCTAGTGCTTCATCTTTGACACTCTTGTTCTTCTTTGTGTACTGGAAAAAAATGCAGTCAGTCCTTTGTGTGCCATTTGGTTTGACAAGGTCAAAAGCTTCCAAATAGTTGCCATCTCTCCATTACCCCTCTTTGTAGTGGTACCCACCAGCTGACTATGCAGCTCCTCGGGGGTGTTATGTTGATGCTCATTCTTTCTCCACTTGTCCAGACAGTCTCAGTATAGGGAACCTGTAAATTAACAAAAATAAACTGTCATTGTCAAGAAATGACTTGTGTTAGCAAAATAGCACATCCCTTGCTGGAGAGAGCTGAGTTATCTGGCAAAGTTGTGTGCTTTTTTACTACATTTTGTGCTGGTTTTACCATGGGCCAGGTTAGATCATGGCACACAGTTTATCACAGGAGGGAATCAAGTCAAGACCCTGCAATCCTTAGCAGTGAGATAGGTCTAGCTAAGTTCGTCTGTTTGTGACCAATGCCAGGTATAAATGAGCCTGGTTTCTTCCCCGCTTTCCTCAAGCGATATCTCCCACGTGATCATAGCAACAAATGCTACACATTTATAGATGATTTTTCTGGAGCTGACACGTTGACTCTAGAGGTGCTTTAAATTGTTTTACTGTGGCCAAGAGTTGTTCTATGGTGAAGTGAAGAATCAGACTATTATACTGATTTTTCTTTTAATTTATTTTGAATACAGCTCAGTATCATCACTGGCATTTCAACATAAGCATGAGACTGAAGTTATGGCAATATACCAAGTCAGTGGCAAAACTGTCTTTCTGCAAGTCATCAGGCAGAATACGTGAAATAATTTTAAAAATATATAACCAAAATTAATTAATAGCATAACAGTTCATACTTCTGAAAAAGTTTTTTTTTTTTTTCACAAGAAAATTTACATTAAAATAGCAAGACCTGCATTGTCTTCTAGCTGGTTGTCATAGGCCCATTTCCAAATGTCTCCTTACAATAACAACTTAGTCTTGCCATCATTGCAACAGCACTTTTTTGATATAAATGTTTAAGGGTCTAGTGAAATATGGGGCATGTTTTAAACTTTATCCTTTAAAGCCTTTAAAGGATAAACCCTTTAAAGAATTGATTTAGCATAATCTCATTTTGATAGATATTTATGATATAAAAGATCTATCCCACCCGCTCTTCTCCTTTGTTGAAGCAGGATTATTCTTTGTTATTTGACAATACTTTATTAAACATATTGTGTTCATTTAGAAATTTAAATTCAGTTTCCCTTCCTGGAGTTCTTTCCTTTTGTTAGTGTTTGGCAGCAGTGAATGGATTAAAGATATTTAGTATACAAAATTTAAATCAAATAGGAATAGCAGCTGTCCAATACAGCAGTGTAGCTTAGCATAATGAGCACTAATAAAGAAGATAACAAGTCTATTACCTAATATTAATTCTTAGATAATGGATGCAATTAAATGTAGCACAATATGGAGGAATTTAATGGTTGGAAAGACATTAGCCTGGCTAGTTTTGCAATATCTGGTTTTAGTTTTAGAAATGTGAATCCTGTTATTTTTAATTACGTCTGTCTCCTTGATCACCCCCTCTTCGACATGCACGTTTGTATGTGGAATTTTGGATTTTGTCCTCTTCTCATCAACCTTTCTGATTATTTTTTTTTAATGAGCAAATGAATTAACTTTTTCAACCACTTTTGTGCATTTCCTCCAAAACCGCTCACATTCATCAGCTTGGAGAAGCTTCAATCAGCATATGATATTCCAAGTGTAGAATCAGCAAAGTCATACGTATTTAGAAATCAGTTCTGTAAATACAGCAGCATATAACCAAAATTTCAGATTCCTCATAAAAAGTTGTGCTACACATGCCTTTCTAAGACATAATTTTCACCATGCTGTTCTCTTTGGAACTTACCTTGGGAAAGTATCATCAAAATCTCCTACTCTTTGTGTGTTCCAAGATGCTTTCTCCAAATCTTTTTATTTCACTTTTACTGTATGTGAGACAGAGTTTCTTTGTGTGTCTATGTATTACCGTTATTATTACTTTTTACATCAGAGTAAGCACACTTTAATAAAATATAACGATGTCAAGAACTTAAAATCTTGATTTTTGATTGGCTGTTTGTAGAGCATACCGATACAGGATGATCCTCAGGTCTGGGGAGGGGTTCATATCAGTGAGTTGTCCTTCCTTTTTATTATATCCCCAATCCCATTAGGGCTTACAGCAACTTTTAATTTAGTATTATGTGAACTTAATTAATGGTGTTATCCCTTCAGATTACTCATGAAATTGTTAATTAGTAGAAAAAGTTGGAATTAGTACTACTGTCTATCCTCCTCTACTGGAAAACTAACACTAGGAATGTGTGAAATAACTGAACACTGAAACCAAATAAATTGTTATATTTTTACTCTTGGCTGACCTATATGAATGACCTAGACTACCACTTTTTCTTTTAAACTTTTTGAGCAATGACATGCAAACTATATTTTACTTTTTTTCATTGAATAATTTTTTCTGACTTTCAGTGATACAATAGAAACCTTAGAGGACATTTTCTGTGAAAAACTAGAGTGATGATGATTCAAATTCTGAAATATTATAAAATTCATGAACAAAGTTATAGAAAAATGTAAAAGAGAGAAAACCAAATGCTAAGGCCATTGTAAGATTTGATGATGTTGATGAATGCTTTAGGACAGAAACATTGCAGATCCTGAGTTTTTCATGTTTTGAAGATTGGGTTGTTTTTTCCCCTGAATTCAGCATGTTTTAGAAATGATCTGCAATAGTGTTCCTCCTTTTCACCCCTCAGACTTCTGTACCCTCTGGAGCATAAAATCTATCTTGAAAGCTTCTCTCCATTAGAGAGAAGGCAATGGCTGTATCCCAGTTGTGGTTTGCTCTTTCCTTTCATAAGATAACCGGAAATAATAGCCTGTTTCTGGTGGTTTAATATCTTTTCAGGATTTAATAACATTAAAGCATTTTGTTGAATTTTTGGAGAGGTATATTTTCATAGCATACTCTGTCATATCAGGTTATTTCTTGCAAAGCTGTGATGTACACTGTTTTGCTGCTTGAGTAGATACTGCATGCCTCCTTGGACAGAGTTTTATGCAGAGGGTATTTCTCAGTGGTCATGCAGTCAACTGTAGAAACGTTTCCTGATTTAATGGTATAACGTTTGGTGATAAGTCATGTTACTATAAGTTGCAAAAAATATTTTTTCACATCTAAGTGCTTCACAGTCTTTCACTGGAAGCCAAAGGTTAGCATTCATGGCTTCATAACTCTACTTAGAGTTTTAGCAACAATGGAATAGAAAATAATTTTATTATTATTTTGGTATTGTATAAAATAATAATATAAACAAGGAAGAATTTACTTTAAAGTTGTTCAGTGGTTTTGCTAGACATACTTCTTTCCCTGTCTGCATACACCAAGTTGCTTTTTATGTAGCTTTCTTTAAAAAATGTACATTTTTTCTAAGATATGCTCAGCAAAAGGTGTAATACATGAATTCTAAGTTCTTCTGTACAATGGGTATTAGTTTTATCTTGGTATGGAATACCAAATAATTAATGTCTGTTCCTGGCATTACCACTGGTATGCTGTGCACTTGCCTATGCGGGAAATGTTGAGTGGTCAAACTTGACCTGTATCTTGACAAATCAGATTATGAGCTATATCCAATTCAAAATTCTTATGCCTGCATTACTGTGCATCACTACTATGACATGCACAGTCAATACACTCTGTTTCTCAACAAACCTTTGAGCCTGAGCTCAGAACTGTGTTATCACAGAGCTTAGGGACTGGAGCTGTCTTGTGCCCCGGAGCACAAGGCAAAACTCGCTCAAAATCATTCAGCCCCTGAACGTTCACCAGTTATCTCATTTATTTTTGTATTTGTTCTTCCTTTATATAATAGGGTGGTAACATTCCTGCAATCACCATGGGTTTTTTGGGGGGAAATCAGTAACATTTCCTCTAAGCACAGCCTGTAACGCATTGTATAAAATCACTCTGACAGCCAAGCTCAATGCAAAGCTGTTGGCTCAAGCGCAACTAGCAGCATTGTAGCTGCATCATTTTAGCACTATGTCCATGCTAGTTAATTTCTCATGAGAGTGATTAGTATAGGTACACAAATATGCTCATGTGGCTTTTCTCCTTTCCAAAGCCAACTGTCCCTGTGTGACTATCCTGTACTGAAGAGGAACACTACATGCTAGGAGTTGCCTTGGTTATGTCTCTTTACATGGCATTGCATTATAGCATGTTCCCAAGTGTCCCAAAGCAAGGAATTTTTGTATGACTGCCTTCAATAGATATTGTGGTGGTATATTATTAATGTAAACTCAGTTTTGATGCACCTAAATTTTTTTTACGTTCTCCCCTGTGAACCTTCCTGTAAATTTAAATGATGGACAGCACACACTGGGACATATTTCAGAAGGAGTTTTTTTGCCGAGGGAGTCCAGTAGACACTGAGATACAAAAGTAGCCAGTTTAGGATGACTAGTTTGTTTACCAGCTTTCAAAGTTTACACATTTTTAAGACTAGGCATCCCACCATTCTGAACAGTCAACATTGCATTAAAAGTATGTAATATACATATTCCAAAAAGAACTGTGATGAAAGAACAGATAAATGCAATGCCAGTCAGCTTCACAGCTGTTTATTCCCATGCCTCCAAATTAAAAAAAAAGGCAGCAGAAATGTAAACACTATTCCATCACTGTCCTGATCATGCTATATAGAGAGGTAAAGCCATCTTCTCTGAATGTTACCTGGTGTTTGGTTTATCAAGTCCATGTGACTGTAACCATTGTGCACTGAAAACTCATGCTAAATCGCCTGTCTCTGCTGACCCTCTGTCCTTTTAAAAGTTACCATTTTCCATAATCCTTCCTCCTTGTTTTAGGAGTGTTACTTGCATCTCGTCCCCAAATGCCTGAATCTCCATGTGGCTACATTGACATGTATTTTGCCTGAATTGGTCCCTCTTACCAAGCAGTCCACCTACTACCTGTCTTTCTCATCAGCTCCCAGTTCATGGAATCATTGATGAATATGGCACAGCGCCAACCTAGGATGATTTCTTAAAGGAGTATAGTTGAGACATATTTTGATTTTTTCAGTCAAAATGCTGTAAAGCCACAACTGAGATGCTTTACCAAGTTGAAATATGATGTATATAAAGACAGTTTCCTGTGCCAGCTCCTGAATTTAAAATAATCTCACAGAATGAAACAGGATTTCTCTGACAAAATACATTTTCCATAGTATCATGTTGAATTGAATAATTAAATTCCTAACTTTTAATTCTCTACTAATTAATCCAATATAATCTTTTAATCTTTTTTTTTCTGGTTGGTTGTTTTGTTGCCTGGGGTTGATGCTGTATTAACTGACATACAGTCAGTCTATTTGCCCTCTCCAAATATTGACACGGCATTAGAAGCAGAATTTTACCTCTAATTCCCATTTGTATTGAAAGTGAATTGTTAGAGATTCTTCTTAGACAGCTCTTTCACTTTCAAGAAAAAGAATACGCGATCAGTTCTTTTCTGCAATACCAAAAAATTGCCAGCTGTTTGTAGAGATTTTCATGATGATTATTGTTACCTACAGAACTTTGATACTGTAAAATAGTGCAAAACATAGAAGACGTGGTTCTTGCCTCAAAGATTTTACAATATACTTGTCAGTCACGCATATTCACACATACTGTGTATGTCATACCTATGAATACAACTTTTCTCATCTAACTGTAAAGTTACATTATCTCTCTCACAAGACATAAAAAGGGGACCAACAATAGAAGTCTCCTGATCCTAAAGTAAATGGCATGGTGAGCACTATTTCAACACACCTGGAATGATCCCCATGGCTTAGTGGCCTGAGAAAATTGTCTGATTTCTCAGCATTTTGTACTCTACTGGGTAGCTGTAGCTTAGTTTCCAGGGCTGTTAGCTGGTTTCTGTGCCACTGGAGTTGGGACTTAGATGGGCCCACACTTTTTCCCTAGCTGCAAATCAGCAGAGACTCAGCATCCCATTGGGAGCATCTATATTTTATGCCTAGATGAAAGCAGGCTTCTTATGCATTTATTATGTGCTTAATTTGGTGTGACAGGTTCCATTCATTTTGCAGTTGTGATTTTTGAGAAAAAGAGTTCCTTGAGTAATTGCCAGTAAGCTTTGCATTTACATTGTACCATGTGGAGTTTGGTACATTTACACCATAGAAGGACTGGTCTGGCATACATTACAGAAACCAGTGGAAAATTCGCATCCAAAGTGAATCCAATATCAGCTTTAAGGTGTCCCAATGTATCATGTCTAATATAAGAGCAGAATTAAATATCCAACAAGCAATAGGCATGGCAATTAGCTTTCCAGGTGGTGAGCTATTACCAGATTGAATATTGCATGCATTCTCCAAAGAAGTCCTAATCTCATTGATAAAATGAAAATTGCCTAAAATAAATGGATACAAAACCATTAAGCCAATACAGTATCTATAATTTCTGGTGCAATTAGTCAGAACAATATCACATGGTCCATTTTAAGGGGTGCTTTAATGATGAAACTGAGTCTTAGAAACTGTGTTTGAGGTCATTTTTACTTGCATTTCTTCTACTAACTCTGAAAGCAGTAAGATTGGATCTAACACCTTACCATCACTCTGAGCTTTTGTATGTTCAGTTACTTTGAAACTTCTGCAAGCTTTGTGTAAACCCTGAAAAGGGAGAAAGGCAGAGGAAGGGCAGGGGCATGTGTACGAAACAGTGTCACGGTGAGACACCAGTATAAATTTTGGGGTCTTTAGCCTTTGGATCCTTGGTTTCTGTGTAAAGTGGAAGTTTGAAGACAAATATTTGGCGAGAGTGACCATCAGTGAGTCTAAAAGACTGCAGATTCCAAATGAAAAGCACAAAAAACCCTTACAAAAGTAAATATTAATTGCAAATTGTAGTAGTGGATTTTATGACTGTATGAAAGTAGAGTTTCCTTACAGTCACAAAAAATTTTCTGGAAGGTGGCTGTATTCACGCTTCTGTCAAACATAATCAATTATACTTTGGCACTTACAGTGGATCTTTATGTCAGCTTCTCCTTATCTGTCTGAACAAAGAAGCAAATAATTTCTTGTTGAAGTTCAGAGAAATTAACTGGTATGTTAGTCCACAAACTGCATCTCTAATCTTTAAAAAAAGAACAGTGTGGGCAGATGATTTCACCTAAATAGAGGTTTTTTTGGGAAGTCAGGGGACTCCATGTGGGTGTAATGATCTACATTTATGTACCTGCGGACCTCAAGACTCAGGCAATTTAAGGCATATAAAAGCTTTATTTGCTTGAATACTTCATTTTAGTAAGGGTAATCACAGTAATAAGCACCAAGATAAGAAGCATTTGCAAGATCAGCCCCTGCAGTATTTAAATGATTGTGCAGTTCTGGCACCTTTGCCACTGAACTTTTCCCCCTTTTATTCTTGTGTAAACAAATGATGCATCTGCAAATGTGTGTCTGAAAGCAGTGGTCATCTCTGCTGTATCAGCATTTGTTCAATGGACTAAGCCACAGACACGGTGCGTGATTCTGTAATTCTTCAGTTTTCTCCTCTGCTTCGGGAAAAGCCCAGTAGTGACAGTGATACCTGTTGGTAAACAGATGATCTCTGAATGCTGACAGCTGTACTGTAAAATCGCTGTTACGGATAACCTTGCCATGCTGTTTGACTTTGCGAGGAACGTCTGTCCTTTTGTAAATTGAATGATTGGATGGAAATTGTAATTTTTAAAATGTTTACCTTCCATTTAATGAGCAATTACATTATGAAGGCTGAAGACAATGCAGCCTCGCACTTGGGTTTCGTTACAGTTCATCAAAGAATATACCCTTGCAATGTCAGAGCTCCTCTGCGGCAGGCAGCACCAGGAGCTGCTTAACAACCCGCCGTGAAAGAGGGAATCCTTTAAAGTCAGTGAAGAAAGATTAAAGGGAAAAAATTTCAAACTAGGACTTGTCTAAGGCCAGGAAATGCCTCAAGGTACCATCTGCGGAATTTCAGTATTTTGCACCGTCTGGTAATATACCATGGGAGGTCTTCCAGTTATCAGGGCTTCTCTTCCCCTGATGCCACTACCCCACTGCTCCTTTCACCAAGGCTTCGTTGTCATAACAATCTAAAGACAATAGAAAGACATTTTCAGAGTTGGTTTTTTTTTTTGGCTTTCATGAATTTTCTGTGACAAATTTCCGCCTTTTTATTGAAGTTAAAATCACTGTTGGTGGCAGAGTCTGTATTGCTGACTGCAGTTTTGAATGACCCACATTTTATTTGACTAGTTGATAAGTGCAAAGAGAAGTCAAAGAAGTGCAAACTACAGACAAAAATCTAACAAAATGTGATGTGCCATATTGTTGCCTGCCTTTTACAATCTGTTATTTCAGTGGATGATTTGCGTTGATACAAGTGATTCCTCCAAATTCTATTTCATTAAAAAACTGTGGACAATATCATGGTCACAAAAACAGGCTGTCAGAGTTTGTGCCCATGGTACGTTAGGCTCCATGTACACCTTGTGAAACACTGGGTCTGTGTGTCGTGTCAGCTTCAAGGGCAAGCCAGGTTTGATGAGCCATTCAGCAAAGGTTAACTCTGTGATTATTTTTCATCTCCTCTCATCTGGAGCTACCAAGGTAGTTAAAAAGCTGTGTTTGACTGAAATATTTTCACTGTGGCTGTTTATATCCCATGTCTCTGACATTCAAAGAATTTCCAGGAGTGTTCAATCTCATTTTATTCCTGACCCCACCTTTTTTTTCTGTCATGTAAAAATTGGAAATCAGTGCTGCATTTTATAGTGAAAAAGCTGTATGGACTCTGCTTTTTTAGTTCTCTGGAAATACATCAATTTGTTTCATTAAAATGGCATTTTCCACTGCATTTTAATAAATGAACAGATCATCTTTAAGGCATTCTATGTGCTTTTTCTATCTTTGAGTCACAGACATTCTCATCTTCCTGATTGTACAGATTATATGTTTCTAAGCTTTTCTACAGCTTTATGTTTAAACAGAAGCCTAACAAATTATAGTACCTGAGCAGAAAGACCATAAAATCATATAACATCTAACTATAGTAACAGATTCATATATAGACTGGAAATTCAGGAACTGTGCTAAATTTTAATCTGTATCTCAGTACAGTTGGAGTTTCTCCATAGTTACTGTCGATAATACAGAGAACCTATTTTAACAAGGGTAAACAAATTCAGTAATGTTGTATATATTTAGTTGCAAAGAAAAACTGAAAAAACATGTAGGTGATTTTTAAAAATTATTTTTTCTGCTGTGTTATCACATACACGAGGTCAAATTAGGCACTATAATTAAGGGTATTTAGGGACAGAATTTTGTTGTTTATACTTGCATATTTTAGACACCTTTCAAAATTTGTTATGAACTTCTGATTTTATTTTCATTCCTAACCCTTACTTTTAATTTGAAAGAAGTAAGAGTCTCAGAAATCATCAGATGAAGCATGAAACGGAAGTTGAAATGATTGTAAAGAAGTAGGATGAATCTACTGAGAATAAATCATTAACATTTACAAATGAGGACTACTTTGGCTTTTAAAGTACAGACTTAACATTTGCTAGGAGAATACTTTTTGGATAAGTACAGCTAGTTATACATTAAATTGAAATAATATATTTTTTCAGATTCTACAGAAATCCTCATGTTGCTTCTTGCAGGTGATATTGGAGCTGAGTTAATTATGTATTTTCAAGGGTGACTGGAAATAGCAGAGACAGCGAGGTGAGGAGGTTAAAATAAGGATGAAGCAATTGCTTGGTGAAGCATGATACACAAAAGGAAAAAGAAACAGGGTTTTTGCCTTAGCCCGTAGATCGAAGCAGTTTCATGTTCAAGGCTGGCAAAGAGAAAATCACTTGGGGTCACAAAGGGATTTCTTGCATTCAAGGAAGAAGATGAACATCCCTTTTTCTTCCTTTTTTTTTTTTTTTTTTTTTTAAGAGTAGTGAAATTTCCATTTACAGTGCAATGTGAAGCAGTTTAAAGCAGCTTACAACTCTTTACACCAGAAAACTGATTTACTCATGGGAAAACTAATGGAACTGAAAGCCATTCACTGTTAGGATACCCAGCTGAGAACTGGTGGGAATTTTTTGAGCATGTGCATGTGTCTCTCAGTGGTGCTACCTAAATGAGTCATGTCAGTCAGCCTTCTTACAACTGGAATAGTACCTGCAGAGCAATGGCTATATGTAATGGGCATCAATTGGAAACAGTCTGCAGCTACAGAGCTCAAAAATGTAATGGGCTTGAAGAAGGACCTGTTCTCCTATTCTCCCATTTTGAAGGAAAAGACAACTTTTGCTTCACTTTCTTTCAAAGCCAAAATTTGGCATAGTAATATAGGCCACCACTGAGCACCTTTTGCACTGCAGACTTTGTTTTCCCAGCATGGCTTTCCTTTGCGTTCCTCCTGAATTTTAAATTCATTGTACTTTATAAGGTTTCTTGTTTGTTTGTTGTTTTTTTTCTGGAAGAGTTATTAGCAGACAGCTACTCTAGGATGGTGGTGGTCTCATGGCTGTATTTGCATACTTCGTATGGAGTAACAGTGACATCCAGTGGTTGGATATTTCAGCCAGATGTGTAAATCACTGCACCAAGCAGTATTTCAGTGAATGTACTCCTGCCAGTGCTTTGGTTAAAGCCCTTTCCAATATTCCCTTGGGTGGGAGGTGAGGGGAAACACAAATAAACTTTATAGCAAAACAGATTTGCTCTGGGACTTTGAGCAAGTGTTGTGCTGAAGTGGAAGAAAATTCTTAATGCTTTTAAATACAGAAAGCATTTTTTGTCTTCATTTCTGTGATTTAAAATCTGTTCATGAAGCAGTGGAAAGTTGTTTAGTTATTGAATCATGACTTGGAGTTTTACTTTGTGTCTGAAGTTCACCATATAACTAGGCAGCTGTGCACATAAAAGAAGACATTTTCCTTTGCCATCTGCAATTAATATTCTTGTAGTTGAGTAGGGGAGAGAGAGAAGATAATGGGAAGAATTTTTCATTTCTTTTCTTTGTGGTATGACATGTTTATTCTAGCGACTTGTTAAACTAAAGGATCTGTTATTATATATAAAAGAAAACTTCTCTGTAACTGCATTCATTTTATACTGTGCAACTTGTTGGGTAATTTTTTGGTTGTCAAAGCTTGAATGAAGCTCTCAAACATGAAAAGAAACTTTTATTGTTCATCTGAAACAGTTGTGTTGGAAGGCATCTCAGACACAAATTCTTTGCAGGGCGTTAATGTGCAATTTTTCTTTTAGGCTTATTGGCATCCACTTACAACAGATGATCTGTCAGCTAGCAATGTAAAGCTCAATGGCTTTTATTGTATTAAAAAAAAAAATCACTTATTTTTAGTCTTATCTCAAGTTTTGCAATAGTCTCTCCGTAAGCTTTCAATAGTAGTGATTTCCCTGATCAGTTTCTGCACTTTCCTTGCTGAGTGTTAAATATTTTTTGGTCAACCCAGTAAGGAATCGTTGTTCTGAAATGCAAAAGAATTTGAGATAGATTCTAAGCTTTGAAATGGCCAAAGTGCTGGTGCATTGCTCCTGAGTTATGGTAGTGGTCATTCCTGAAATAGTGCTCAAACTGATTAAGGTAAGATAGATGGCAATGCCTCCAGAGTAATAAAGAAATGTTGCTTTATGGTCCCCCCTTGGTGATGTAGCTGAAGAAGTCAACACACTCAAATCAAAACAGTCAATGTCCCCATAATTTCATGCCAAAAACTGGGAAGCCTATGAATTTTATTACCAGTTAAGGAAGCAAGAAACATTGATTTCATTTTGAGAAAGCAGTGGTATGTTTCTGTTCTGTCATTTTTGTGTATTTTCCTGCTTCTCTATGTATCCTGGTGCTAGTAGTCCTTGAGGAAATGTCTTGTTATAGGTTAGGGAAAAAGGCTTTGAATACAGAAAGCTCTTGCTGAACTTTCAAAATTTGGTGATTTGTCACCAATCTGTTCCAGGGTTAATATGAATGGTACCTTTCAGTTAGAGGCTGAGAACTGTATGATTTACTTTGAAGTCCCCCTAGGCTGGAAATAATGGTTTCAGCTGTGTGTGCAGTGAAGCACTTGCGGTGGAAGTGCCTGAGAAGACAAGTCAACAGTTGTTTTGGGGCAAATCTTGTGCCTGTCCAAGACTTGGTACATGTGCAAGCCGAGTAAAAAAAAATAAAAAAAATTAGCCCTCAGATTTGTGCAGTTTGATGCTTATTTTAATTTTATAGCTACCACTCAATTAAAAATGCAATTTAAAAGATGGTGTTTGTTGTTCTTGGCATTAGGACGTAAATCATTCAGTGCAGTCAGGCAGGTGAGCTTCTGGGGAGACACACTTCAGGGCTGATTTCTGATGTGTGGAAAAAAAAAAAAAAAAAAAAAAGAGGTATTTGGCTTGCTCCAGTACTTTGGCTGTAGATGGAGACATCTGTCTAATGAAACTCTTTTAACATGAAGTATGTAAGTTTCTTTTAAAAGTACTTCACAACATATAATGCATAGGAGGTATATTCTGGAAAAGCATTTTTCTCAATCACAGTTAAAGTAATACTTTGAGTAAAAGGGGTTTTCTACTTGCACTTCATGTGTTGCTAGTTAAGATTATCTTCTGCTCAAAATGCTATCATTACTTCTCTTCTGATTCAGAAATCAGTTGCAACAGTCCAGTGCAACTATTTCCTTCAAAGCAATTTAATTTAGGTAGAGTAGAAAGAAATCCCCTCTTCACACTTGAAAAACAAATTATACCATACATTTATTAACAAAATAAAACTGATGTACAAGATAAAAACTGACTAAAGATAATCTGGTTTCTGATAGCTTTACTGTAACAGATACAGTCATAACTTTCCTTCAAATCTGCACAGAAGTCTTAGATAAAGCTTTTAGGTGAACAACTTGTTAACAAAAAAATAGAATTATAATCTACACATGGGGATGAGTACCACAAATTACTGTGCAGGCAAATCATTTCATCCATCGTTCTTGCACAATGAGGAGATCATTTTAGGAGTGCACTATGAAATAGCTTATTGTATTGCTTGATCTTGAAACAGCATCAAAACACACAGAGTAGCCCAATGTCTGTTGTAACATCTCTGAAATATAAAACCTTAGCACCCCTAAAAGCTGTTCTCCTCTGGTCCACATAATCCTCCCTGTAATCCCTCCTCCAGAGGCTGGGGAGGCATTGGCTTCCCTGGTGGAGTCAGGAATACACCCTGGCTGTTGGGGATGTTCTGGGGTACCGTGGGTAGAGTGGAAACTGAAGGGTTTCGGGTGACCTAACCTAGGGATTTTATCTTTTTTTAATGCACTTGGACATTTCAACAAATTGTTTCATCTACTTGCTTAGTAAAAAGTGAAAGAAGTGAAACGCAAAAGGCTCTTGATGCAGCAAGCAATGACGTTGTGAATTGTCCTTAGTTAACAATGACTGTGACACAGTCACTGGATTTCAATACGTCTATACAATTCTGATTCGGTAAGCAGGAGCTCTTGCTAACTTGTTTCATACTAAAACTCTCTTGTCCAAATCTACAGGAGAGTCAACCAATGTTCCTGGCACAAGTCATAATTTAATAAACATGTTTGGTGATAAGGGCATTTTTCAGGGTTTTTTAAAGGTTACCTCATGCTATCTAACTGAGTTTTCCTGACTTCTTTGCATCTCGGTAGCGTACTGCCTGTTATTGATTCAATCTGTTTCAAAGTTGGCACAAGTAAAACACAGTTCTGCATGAACCTTTTTTTTTATGTGCGAAAAGCTTAATATATCTTTTTCTTTCTTATTTTTAACCTTGAGATTTGATCTTTAATGACAGTTTAGATTTAAAATCACTTCCTACTGTATCACATCAATGGAATGATTGAAGGGAACTGTAATCCAATCTGTTTACTCACTTAGCTGTCAGAAAGTTTCCCTTCAAGGGAAGCATTTCAATTAATGTAATACAAACCACAACAGCAGCGGGGACCATCCTCAAGCCATATACATGGATGTCTGTTAAATTCAGATTTCAAACATGGCTTTTAATTACAGAACTACAACTGCAAATCAGTGGTGTTTAAAACATGCTGGAGGTTTCAGCTTCACTTCAGTAACCCATGAGACCCGCAAGTGAAGCAAGAGCCTAAGGGCGAAGGTACGCACATGGGCTCCATGTGCTTCAAACTGTGACTACAAAGGATTGTCAAATAAAGACATGGGAAATACATGTTTGCTTATCAACCAGGAAGTCTAACAAGTAATCAGACTTCTCTTCACCATGCATTCTGGAGAGGGTAAAGGTGGGAGAAGGGTACCTAAGAGGTCTTCCAGCTCCTCCAGCTGTAACCTTTGTATTTCCTATTTGAGACCGAAAGCTTGCCCTTTGGGCAGTCATTCTGGAGATCATATTAGTGTTTGTGGGTACCTCTTTTTTTTTTTTTTTAGTTCCCTTCATTTCATCAAGACAGATGTTTCTCAGATTTCTTGTAATATTTTTGAGGCACTTTTGAGTCAGTGTTGAAAGAAGAGAGGACCATCATGATTTCACAATGGTGAAAAAATTGTCAAGTTGGCATTCATATGGTGTTGCGGAATCCTTCAAAATTATTTGGATAGTTTCAATAAAATAAAAGAATGACACTTCACCATTCAATTCACTTGGAGATAACATTATTCAAAGTATAAAAAAAAATCTTTCCTTTCTGGATTATTGAGTGTTATGCTCACTCTTCCTGATAGCAAGCATCACAGTAGCCCACCACTCAGTTAGTTTAGTGATACATGCTTTCTTTAACAGTATTCTCAGTATTTGAGAGTTTTCCTTTTACTTTGGAAAGCAGAAGAAAAGTTATTGTTCAACAGCACAAATTTACTGATGGAAATCTGTAATTTCTAATTACAGGCAACATTCAATTTTTCTATTCACAGCCAGGAGGCAATTAGATGTTTTACATTTTCCAGATTTATCCCCTTCATTTGTCCAGGACAAAAATAATTTTTCCTTTGAATTCTTGCTGCAGTTCTAGGATCACAACAGCAATGCACCTTAAATATTTAAAACCCACCATTAGTGAAGCAAGACTATGGCTGAAAGCACAGAGTAAAATCAGCATGACATGTTACCCTTAAAATGTACCTTTGGAAACAAGGGTGCCTGTGAAACTTTATTGCAAAACTTAAAGTGAGTTAACAAAGACTTTAAAGCAAAATGTGTTTAGCTACATAAGGTCTAGAGCTCTACTTCAAGAAATACCTAAAGATGGGGTTTTTTCCTAACTTACACGAAGATATTGAAGTAACATTTGCTAGCAGCCCCCTTTGTCACTGTAAGCAGATGCCTTCCGCAGCGTATTGGGTGGGCAGCAGCCTGGGTGCCCCAGGGGTGGCTGGAGTACCTCTCCTTACCCAGAAAACCAGTCAGAGCCTGCTTCTGCTTATTCTTTTGGACAGTGAAATAAATTCAAGTAGTCAAAAGTCCTTACAAAATAGTGTTGTTCTAACCAAATTATGAAACTTGGGCAATCAAACATGACAGTCAAGCTCCCTGAAAACTGCCTAGAAATTGTCATTAAAGTGGAAAAAGGAAAAGGGTGTCCCCTGGAAAAAACAATAAAAATTGGAAGGATTAGAGGTAATTTTCATGAAATGGAGCAGAACTTAAAACTGATTGTTGTTAAGGGGTTTTGATTCACAGGGTGAGATACAGAGTGCCTGGCAGAAGTGTGGATGTGCTTGAATTCTTAATAGCGAACCCTGGGACAGCAAGGAGCAAATCCAGATTTAAAGTAGTTTATTTTAGTTCAGACAAGAAAGGAAAAAAATACCTCTGGAGTACTGGTCCAGTGCATTAAGTAAAACACCTCTATCCATTGACACTAAATGAAGGTGATATACTTTAAAAAACCTAGTATCTGCATCGTCCTGAGATCTGTCAGGGTTGGGCTCATTCTTCACAGATGTGTTGGCAGAGTCTCTAGCATCCCACAATATTTTCACGGAGGGAGGTGGCTAGAAAGCTTGCCCACAAGAATTAATATGATTTTTTGGTCCTTTTGCGTTTGAACCAACCTCCTTCCTTGTAGCACAGAGTGTTCAGAAGAGAGGGGTACCTCTACACCCACAGGACAAGTGCTTCTTGACATCTGTGGATGTCTACAGAAACTTTTCAAAGAGGCAGTTAGGCTTGTTGTGATTTTTAGTGTGCAGAAACAAAAGAGTACTGGGAAGTAGCTGCAATGGATTTCATTTCTGATGATAAAGAGATTTCTAAGCACAAAATTTATAATTTAAAAAAATGTATAATTTTGTTAAAATGTTAGTAGTCTTGTTGCCCTGCAGTGCATACTTCATCAATTTCTAAGCCTTAGCACAACATAAATTTGGATAGTACTGGTTAAACTTTTGCTCAAAAGCCCCATTTCTGGTCAGTACACATTTGCTAATTCTAATATAGAGCTAATTTTTGGGGTTTTTTTCTGGGCACATTCTTTGGAGCACCTATAAACTAAGGGAACTGTATTATGCTTAGGTTTTAAAATATAGTATGCTCGTTAACATGGAGTAGCCCATGAGAAACATTTTTCTATTTTTATAGAGATGGGCATATATATGTTTACACAAATTTTTCTCATCAGTGAATGTAGCTGCATGTATCTGGAGAGAAAGAAACTTTAAACTGTCAATTATTTCCCACTAATAACAGAAAAATACTCTGTACTATTTAACTTCCTCATTATAAACAGCTGAACATGTTTTCTCATTTCCTTTTCAGAAGTAATTTGAAGAAGGTGCTGATAAGGGTTAGATAAAGTGTTAATTGGGTTACATTGTATTTGAGAGAGAGATGAAGAAGGAAGACAAAGCCCTCGCTCTGATGAAAAGAGTGAAAGTGACCACATGTCACAGACTTCTCACTGCTATGATAATGTCATTTATCCCAAAAAGTCACGGCACATTTTGCTTACAGGAAAAGTATTATTGGCTCCCGCTCAAGCTCTTTTGTCCTGCTCTAATGACAAACAGTGTCTGCAAATGAAGTTTATCCATATTTAAATGGGTGTTTCTCCCCGTAACAGCAATCCTTATTGGCATCATGCTGGGATTCAGCTGCCTGCCACTCATTTTTGTCACTGGGCCACAGTGGCTTCAGGAGAAGCTACCATGGGCCAGACAGCTTCTGGACAACAGTTAGGTTGGTTTAAGCTAAACTGTTCTTTAGAAAGTCTCCAAATTCAGGCACTAGAAGTCCTCATTCGGGTCTTCTGTTCAATGCGGGGTTTGTAGCGGCACAGGAGCTGGAAGGTTTTCCTGCCTGTCTTCTGAATTGCGACTGAGCTGTGGGGACTTTTTTTTTTTTAAGTAGAGGTATTAAATTATTAAACTGTTTGAAATAAGTAGCTTACTTTGACAGTGCTGTAGTGAAATCAAAATTACTGCAAGGAAATTATAACTTTTTCTTTCATACGTATATCTACTAGGGAAGCATTTCTGAAAAGCTTATATTCTGTATAAAACATAAGAGGTATGCAAAGTGGAAAAGCTCACAATTCATAAACAAAAATTACTTTCTTCCTAACGTTTCCATTTACTGACACTGTTTTCCATTTGCTGATTACACTGCAGAGCCCCTTCCTGCTTTCCACAGGCAGCTCAGATGATCTAGGTAAAAAACCAGCTTTAACTCTGACAGCTACTAAATGCAGAGGCCTGCAGCTGGAAATCTGAACTCGGGAGTAAGAAGGCAGCTCTGTCCATGCACCTTTTAAAATGTATGCCTGTGTTTATGCACCACAATCTGTCACAGTGTGCTTGGCTCTGGCTCCACGGAAAGCAGAAATAAGCCACTCCTGCCACTGTAATCTCTGCTAGCAAAAATTATATGCCCTTAGCAGCACGTGCTTATAGAAAATGTAATTATTCCTCACTGACTGCATCTTTAGATTAACGTACACACTCCTTTTGTTGTAGACTGGAGGTAGATGCCAAACGTGTCGTGTTGTCTAAAACAGTCAGTGCAGTGATTGCTATGGACATGGGGGCCAGGGCTCAGGTCCCTGTATGAACTGTCCACTCTAGGTGCCAAGACACATTAGAGCCTACATTGTGCCTAAGTTTCAGGAGAGTAATGAAGAGTGTTTACTACTCCAGACCGCTGCTCCCTATCTGCTGCCGTAGCCAAAGGTGAGCAGGATGGGCAGCGCAGACTGCCAGTTACAGATGGTTCATCGAAACATCACACCTGAGTCTGGATGTTTGTATTTCCAGTCACTGGTGGGAATCTTGGCCATATATTTTTGTCCTCAGTATGGTGCCCAGTATTTTCAGTAACTATATACTTTAACACTATAAAAATTTCCTAAAATTGTATTGCTCCCATTTTTTTCTGTTTGTTTCTTTTTGAAAATATGGACTATTTTTACACAATTAGCTATCATATGTGTAATGCAGAAACAACATTATTGGAAAATAATAATGAAATACTGAAATCCTGTGTGGCTTTGCTACTCTTAAAATACTTCACTATAAGGCCACTAAGTAAATAATTTTGTTACTCACCAGCATTTATAATAATTCTTCTTATAACTCATGCCTTGAAGAAGTACCTGCCCAACCTGTTTTAAATAGAGTTCTTCAGTTCCCTCACAGGAACACCCTTTGTTGACTCTCCATTTTTCCTGGAAAGAGGCTTCCCTCTTTGATAAAGGAGCTTTTGGGCACAATAGTTTGGGAATCTGCTGGTTTATTTCTCCATCAAGGGACAGCCGAGGTGTTTTTGTTTCATATAGATTAATCTTCTTAAACAGTTAAACTGGATGTTGTCAGAGGGTCGATTAAAGGAAAGAAGTATGTAGCCTATTGACTGGATGGCATTAACAGAGCCTGTCTTCTCCTTAATTACTAGCATCCATTCTCTCAATTTGATTGAGAGATTCCTTCAACAAAAAAGGTATTGTTTCACTGTTGGACTTGCTAGAAATTGCGTGATCAAACTGGAACAAACATTTACATAGCTAGGCATTAGATCAAGGGATTCTTAAGAGCTTCACATAGAAAAATGAAGCAACAGCCTCACGGACATGACTCTTCTAACTCATGGGCTTACTATTCCAAGTGACGTCCAAAAAAAAAAAAAAAAGAAATCACCAGGGACATACACACATGAAAAATATCGTAAGTAGGTAGGGACAACTTGTGCATTATGTGAAGTTTTAGTCCGTATATTTAGTTAGGCTGCAGATGGCTAAAAATGAGGTAGATTATTTATTCCCCTGTTTCAAAAAAGTGTTTGGGCTTGCAGTGTAAGGGCCAGTGTGTTTTTATGTGTTTATCTATTTGTGGAAATGTTGCCAGTCTTCCTCCTATGTGCAACTCATAGATGAAAAGAGTTTCTTTAGAAACAAGTTTCCTAAATTTTGCCTTAGGATAAATGACTAAGCTGAAAGTGAATGGGGTCTCAAGTTCCACTTCATCTCCATTCCTCAGCCAGATGGAGGTCACTTGGTTTACGTGGCCTCGGGGTGTTTCTCCAGAATGCTAACTCTGAAGTAGCAAAATTTTTGGCTGTAGAATATACAATATGTCACATCTGTAAGCAATTTAAACTGAGATAAATGTCTTCATAACTTGATCTTGCACTGCTGTATGTGTGCAGAGACCATGTGTGTGTGACTACTGCCTTCCTGACTGTGTGTCAGGAAGAGGAGACTATTGTCCCCTGACTGTCAGTATGCATGCACAGTACCTGTGGGAGCACCCAAACCAGATGTGGTTTGTCTAGTATCAACGTGCAGTGCGCACTATGCATTGATCCTGGGTCACAAGGGTGTTACCAGCTCCTGTGCAAATCTCTTACAATGGGTTAATCAAACATGCACTCCTTGAATTGTCAGAGGGCGGAAGCAGTTTCCAGCTAAACCCACACTCGGGTGAGGCTGTGACAGTTTTACACCCAAACCAGGAGGACTTTTACATCTGGGCTGCCTTGACCTGCAGTCTGAGAAGTTGACTCAGGAGCTTAGATGCCTTTTTCTAGGTTCAGGTTCAAAAACTTTATCCAGCCTCATCCGTCCTTAATGAAAGGCTGAAGTGAACAGGAATATTTTTCTAGTATAAGTAATCAATAGAAGTGGGCTTCTTGATTGCTGCTTCAGTGTAGTCCCACCAGTCTGCTTCCTATGCTTGCTGTTACTGTGACCTTTCCAATATTTTCACATTTAAAAATACCATTTAAGAGAAGATTAGTGGTAGTGGTAAAGTAGTAAGTATGTGGTGATAACTGCCTGCTGGAAGAGATTAAAAGGATAAATGAATACCAACTGAGGGACTAGCACTAGAAAAACACTGCAATAAATTTAGGACCAGATAACCAGGGTCTGTGAAGGGGAAATAATGATAATCAGAAGTTCCTCGAGTGGTTGGCTCTGAAAATTACAAGGCAGGAAGGGAGGAGTCACTAGTAAAGAAAGCAATGAAATAGTGTTACTAATGATGATGAGACATCAGGTGTAATAGTGCTTGCAGGAAGACTGCAGTTGGATTAAGCATGATGAGGTGCAGTTTGAGGAAAAAGCAATAGTTGTTTCTGTTGATGCCACCTCAGAGGTTATCAGGCCTGGTTGGAGCCACGGCCTTTAGGGGCTGCCCTTCTTCCAGAACATGCATGAGTTGGTTTTATGTATGTTGCCATTTCTCTCTGCATTTTGCTACAGGAAATGCATGCTTAAGAAGTGCAATGTTCTGCCTAATGTTTCACCAGTAGCACTGATTTCTGAGTTAGGCTGCTGTGAGCCAGGAGGAAGGTGGAGATGAAGAGCATGTGCTTTTCAATAAAATGCATGAGCGCCCAGGTGCAGCATGGAGAGCACCCCTAGTGAAGGGAGACCGATGAGGAGGAGGGAGTTTCCTCAACTCTTAGGTATTCGTGAGATATTTGGATTGGTCACTAAATCTCAGTCTCTAGAAAAGCACATGGGCTTTAAAATACACTTACTAAAATTAATTTATGATCATTCCACCCTGCTAGCTAGAAAATAAATTGTCTGGAAAGAAACAGATGTGTCTTCCGATGAAATCACAGCATCTTATGGCTCTCTCAATACACTTACTCGTGTGTATTGGTTTCTGAAATACCATGCAGCATGGGGTGGTGATTAATAGGATGTTTTGTTCCTTTAATAAAATTTTTTGCAGGGATGGCCCTAGTTGTTGTTATTAAAGCTGGTAACACATTAGAGTGGCCTTCAGTCCTCAGAACAGAAATACTGATGTAAATTCCTGTTTGGTTGCTGCTCATACACGAAAGCATTAGTGATGCTGTACAATCATGGAACAAGTTTTCTTGGAACATGGTTTCTTTAGATAGCCTGTGTGCCACAGGTTGGAAAAGCGAGGAGAGACCTGTCAGCTTGGGTAATTCTGTTCCCTGTGCCGCTGTGGGTCCCGCTGGGAGCAGACACTGTCTGGTTTCCCCGTCACATGCAAGCAGTGACCAGGCTGCTGCTCAGCCCTTCTTACTTGCCTTGCATCAGCGCACAGGTTTCCGGTCCCTGTGGAAGCATTGAGCACACTCTTCTTCTCCACCTTCCTAAAATTTACCATTGCAGGCATATAATGTGTTATTGAATCATGATTTTAACTGTGAGTAAATGATCCTAGGAAATAAATAGTGTTGACTATCGTATCTGAGCTCTTGGGGTACTTGGTGTGCTCCATCTAACTCCTCTACCTGAGCAAAAAAAAAAAAAAAAAAGAATAGAAATACTGTTTTACATCTCCTGGAAAATTAATTGCTCTTAGAGTCTTGGAAACACCTCCCAGGCTGAAGTTGCTATGGTGATAGATGTAGTAGAGAGATGTAGATAGATTGCCTGAGCAATACTAGCCAATCATCTTTTAAACTTCCCTTTTTATAAACCAAACAACTGTCATTTGTTGGGTTTTTTTTTTTGTTGCAGGGTTGTTGTTTTTTTTTTTTTTCTCTTTCACAAACTGTGTTAGTCCTGATCCTTTAACTGAAGCCATCTGGGCTGTATCCCTGAGGTTTGAGTGCAAACTCTACAGCCATGGACCCTACAGTCCCCTGTAATGGACATGATTTGGAGCACAAGCCAATGATTGATAGTTAAATATAGTGGTTTTGAGAATTAATTTATTACAAAATATAGGAATTGTTCTCAAACATACCTGCCATTTTGGTAAGCCATACTAGCTTAAAAAATATCCTTGACAGCCATGATAAAATAATCATATTTTAGTATTATTTATATAGACATCACTGAAGATTCCTGAACAGCAAGTAATTCTCTCTTAAAACCACATTTTTCCTGAGATATGTTCCTCAGCCTGTTCAGGCAAGTGGGAACATGGGTAGGATTTTCCACCTCTTGTTTTTTATTTACTTTTTTATTTTATAAGTGAAGAGCACTCACCCATCCTGTTCCCCCTGTCCATGTAATTAAACTGGAAAGTGAGGCTCATCACAGCTTCTGAGAGGTCAGAGCAGAACCAGGTCCTAATCACCTGTGTGGGGTTTTTCCTGTAAGATGAGAAACAAGTGGACCCAGGCATGAAACACTGTTCTGGCTTTTCCTCTGTTGCAGCGTGCGCTTGGTGAAGCTGGGTAGCAAACACCAACACCCCTTCAGACCCCGAGGTTCCCTGATGCTGATTGTGTTCAGGTGTTCACCCAGCAATTTTTTACAGAGAGGTTTCTCTGCTAGGTACTGGTGGGTTTGCTGGGAGTGTCGATCCCTGTGATACCAAACACAAAATAAGAGAAGTTTAACATTTGTTTGTATAAGTTATTAAAGGACACGCTGCTTACAGTCATCAGATTTGGCCTTATATTTACTATTCAGTAGTTTTTCTGCCCCCAATGGCTTTGGGGCTTTTTTTCTGCAATTAGCATGGGATTAGTCTCCTAAATGTTCTTTATGACCAGTGTAAGAGAAGAAATGCCCTAAGAGGGCAATTAAACCTGCTTCTTTTCAACATTGCAGGTTGCAAGAGGTTGCTGTGTGAAGGTACATCTTTCTCTCAACCGGCTATGTAAGAAGACTTATAACTAAAGTTATGCAAGAGAGATCCTATATATCCATTGCTACTGGATACATATATTGTAGTGTAGAGTGTATGTCCTATATTCCAGGAGTGTGTACTCATAGTAGTTAGACCTAAACAAACATGCGCCTATATTAGTGTACGTACCCTTGCTTGTTTTTTCTCTTTTTGTCTCTGGCATGAGCGGAACATTTCTCAGTGACAACTAGTATAATCTAATTAGTTCCTTTCTGAAAAATTCCCAATAATTTTTTTTTTTTTTAAAGGCTTGCATTATTTCCTGGGAGACTGGAGGGGTGCAAGAGACTTTGCATGAGAAACAGCAGTCAAAACTGGAGTTTAGCAGGGGCAGGCAGGCATGGCACTAAAAGGTGCTCCCCGCGGCTGCGGCAGCCAGCCTGTCTTAATGTAGGTCACTGCCTGGGATGAAGCTCTTCCTCGGGGCATCTGGGGAAAAAATGACAAGCAGGAAAATTAGGCTGATGCAGATTTAGTCCGAGGAAATGTGACATTTACAACCACTGTGGTTGAAAATCACCATCCAAGGCTACCCAATAGCTGTCTAGTATTGTGGTATAAGCAGAGTACTAAGCGAATGAATATCCTGCAATGATTGTAGTTAGTGGTACATGAATAAATATCCTGCAAAGAGTGTAGCTAGCAGTACATAGAGGCAAGAAAAATTATTTGGAGCAGCGACCCAGAGTGAAAGCTGTGCAGTTGCAATATGTTTTTGATGTCTTTGCTGCCAAAAGCTTCAAACAGCTGGATAATGACTCATCAGAAAGCCTCTTGGAGCAATTCCACAGTCCTGCAAATCCCTAGATTTGGTCTTTTTTTTCACATAAAAAATTCCATCAGCTATTCACTTTCACACTGCTTGGCCAAGCAGCGTGGATTAGCACAGGAAAAAGTCAAAGGTGAGATGTTTTTATTTTGTCACAACTCTTGAGAATGTAGGGCAGCTCTCAAAATGTGTCAGTGTGCAATGCTTTGCTCCAGGAGTTCCTCAAAAGCATCGCTTGGCGTGCAGCCAGACAGGCACCTGGCACACCATCTCGTCTGAGGGTCAGACTCATCCACACTGTGATGGAGGTTTCAGGGAGAGGATGCTGATCCTTTCCAAAGTCCATGTTTTGAATTTGTGAAATTGTTGGACTAAAACCAGCAGGAAGCCTACTGGGTAGTGCAGCTGTTCGTTTGCAACTCTTAGGGTCTGAGCAATAATTTTCACTTCAGTTATTTTCCCTAGTCTGCCAAGAGTGAGTTCTGAATGATCTTTAGTGCAGTGAACCAGACACAGGATTGTTATTCTTGCAGAATGCACTTTGAAACTGTCCAAAAACCCCAGACAGAGACCAATTTTATGTCTTCATGGAGTTAGCAGCATATTATCCACTTACATTCATTATAGGTTAGGGTGGGAGAGCTCAGAAATTTGCAGGAAAAAACCTTACTGTGTTACTTATGTATTCTGGCTTCATTTTTACAATAACCTGCTGTTCTTTTATTTCCTTAACTGTAAGTTGTGTACATTTGCACTCTGTTTTACTTGTGCCCTGAGAATTTTCTCCTCATGTGCTCCACAAAGAGATGCTTATTTGTCCCTCCCACATTTTCAGAAAAATAACTTTACCACTTCATTCCATTTTTGGGGGGTGTTTTTTGGTGGCTAAATCTGCTCTGAAGCATTGTGGGGTGATTGTCTCTGAAACAGTCATTTTTCTTCACTGAAAAATTGTAATAAAGATTGGCAACAGTCCTAGTCTCTGACTGTAAGTCACTACAAAGCTTATTTCTCTATGTACTGGAAATGCTGCACGTATGCTGCAAAAGCCTTGACAGGCTTCATATCCTAGGCTCAAAAATTATCACAGTAAACATTTAGGTTTTGGCTGTGGAAGAGATGTGAGGACCTTTCTGTCCTGTTGTTTCCATTTATTTGTTGCTGTCTGGACAAAGTGATGGATAGGGAAGAAGTCTGTGTTTTCACATCCATTTTATTCTTGAGTATTGCTATTGGCAAAAAACTTATTTAATAATAAGGAAATTTTTCAGAGAACCATGAAAACTGCAATCTGCAATTTAGAATCATAGAATGGTTTGTGTTGGAAGGGACCTTAAAGATCATCAAGTTCCAACCCCCCTGCCATAGGCAGGGACACCTCCCACTGTATTCCAGGTTGCTCAAAGCCTCATCCAGTCTGGCCTTGAACACCTCCAGGGGTGGGGCATCCATGGTTTCCCTGGGCAACCTGTTCCAGTGCCTCATCACCCTCACAATAAAAAATTTCTTCCTAATATCTCATCTAAATCTACCCTCTTTCAGCTTAAAACCTGTCACTACACTCCCTGATAAAGAGTGCCTCCCCATCTCTGCTATAGCCCCCTTTAAGTACTGGAAGGCTGCTATAAGGTCTTCCCAGAGCCTTCTCCTCTCCAGGCTGAGCAACCCCAACTCTCTCAGCCTGTCCTCATAGGGGAGGTGCTCCAGCCCTCTGACCATCTTCGTGGCCCTCCTCTGGACTTGCACTGGAAGGTCCATGTCGTTTTTATGGTGGAGACCCCAGAGCTCGATGCAGTATTCCAGGTGGGGTCTGATGAGAGCAGAGTAGAGGGGGAGAATCACCTCCCTCAACCTCCTGGCCACACTGGACTTGTTCCATCACAGTATATAAAACAAAATGTGGGGCTGCAAGCGCACACTGCCGGCTCATGTTGAGCTGCTCATCTACCAGCACCCCCAAGTCCTTCTCTTCAGAGCTGCTCTCAATCCGTTCTCCACCCAGACTTTACCTGTGCGTAGGGTTGTCCCAACCCACGTGCAGGACCTTGCACTTGCCCTTGTTGACCTTCATGAGGTTTGCATGGGCCCACTTCTCAAGCCTGTCCAGGTCCCTCTGGATGGCATCCCTTCCCTCCAGCATGTCAGCTGTGCCACACAGCTTGGTGTGGTTAGCAGACTTGCTGAGAGCACATTCAGTGTAGCTAGGGCTATGTTTATACTGCTGACTAAAAGTGTGCAAAAGCTAATCCTCTTCCCCCCACCCCGAGGCAAAGAGGGTTTGCAGGTGGCTGATGAAACCACAGCCCATGAGGCGCAGGTGCTTTCGGAGGCTGCGTGTCTGTCCCAAGCCCCAAGCCCGGCTGATGCCCTCACCCAGACCATTAGAAGTGACATTAAGGAATTTGATGAGAGCAGGTGGGGAGGTGGTGCAGGCGCTTGAATCAAGAGTGATGTAGAGACAAGAGTAAATAGGAGAAGGTAAGCACAGTGTGTTAAGTAGACTTCGGGATCTCTTTCTGAGTGGATATTTTGGAAGATGCAAATATGCCTTTGCTTTTACTTGTCATGGGGTTGTTAATCTTGCGATCTGCCTTTGCTTGTGTTCCAGCAGTGTTTGCTTAGTTCTGCGAAACAACTAATAACACAAAAGGCTGCCTTGGTGTTATGTATTTCTGGTTGAAATACATTAGAATACTACTAGTTAAGTGTAATCTCAATAGAATTTAAAGGAAAGATTAATTAAAACTGCTATTAAATTTTGCTAAACAAACATTTCAAAAACGTAATCAATCTCAACCATATGTTGTTTTAAAAGTGGTAAGTGGTTAGAAGTAGAACAGTAGGTTAATTCTGTCTCTATTTCTTATGGTTCTATAAAGGGTATTAACAATATGGTGAGTAGGAGTCTTAAGGCAGATATACTGCAAAAATTTATTGCAAATTAAAACTAAGTGCAGTGTACAGAACATTACTTATTTATTATTTTCTCCACTGATTAAATATTTTTAAAGTAACAATTTATTCCTGAAGCTATAAAATTAATCTGGAAACCAATGTGGTCAAAAAGTGGTGGCATGTCTTTTGTTTGTCTGAGAATCTGGCTTCTTTTTTTTTTTTCAGAAGTGGACTGAAAACATGTCTCCAGACATGTAGAGTATATGGATTGCCACTAAAATAAGTAATTTGCAATTTCTTGAATAACCATAATATTGTTTAGCATTGGTCTCACTAAGCATTTTTACCTTTTTTTTTTTTTTTACAATATTGGATCTCTGTGACTGTTGGATCCTGCTTGAAAATCTTTCTAGCTTTTCCTTTTTGTTAAGTCAATTAAGAGGGGATACTTAGTTTGGAGGACATTTCTTAATTTTTACAGGGAATGCTTGGAGTTTAAAGAGTTTGCAGTACAGTAATTATCATCTGATAAAAGCTGATTTATATATGGCCTGAGCTGGAAATGCCTTAGTAAGCTGTTAATGCATAACCACTTTACTGCTGGTACAGTACTGCACTGTTCCTCTCAAGTTATTGGAAATCATTGATTTAAAAATCATGAGATCTGAAAACAGATAGCAAATATCAAGTTCAGAGTCTTTAACAGCTGTGGAAACTAGAACTTTTACTTACAAGAGAGCTGAAATTCTCCAGTAACTGCTTGCCACCAATGTAGAAAGTAAACTAATAGCAGCCTCCTGTCATAGCTGACCCTGCTTCAAGCAGGAGGTTGGACCTTCTCAGGTCTCTTTAACCGGAGGTATTTTAGGAGCCTGTGATAGTTGCTGCTACAGCTAAACAAGCTCTAGCAAAGCTCTGGGCAGGCCAGGACAAGCCCAAGCAGAGTCTGAAAAGTCCTATGTCCTGTGCAATGGCCCAAGGTACAGCCAGTGCCTGATGCAAGCAACAAGGCCACCCTTAGCTGCCTCCACTTCTGGAAATCACAGCTGGGTCTCCTTCCCCTCCAGAGCAGAAGGAGCAAAGCTATTATTTCACTCTTTCTCATGTAGCTGTAGTAAGCAGGAGGGGTTGATTGGAAGAGCACATACCTTCATCCTTCTTCCTGCTCCACCCAACCCCTTCCATTGTTGGGCTCTTCTGAACAGGGAGCACTTAGCAATGCTTTGCAATAAAATAATTCAGCTTGCTTCCCAAGGCTTTTCTAGTAACCTCGGTGTACTCACGTCTCAGTAAAATCCCACGGCATTTTACCATTTTTCTTTGCAACTATACAGGAATTTACCTCCATGGATTTAAATAATATCTTAATCTTACACCAATTTCTGTTACAGGATTAAATAGAGTATCAGGGTTTATGGTCCTGTGTTGCGTTCATCCCTGGTGCTAATTGCATTCCTCATCTTCTGTTAAGAAAGATCTGTGATTACAGAAATTCAGTTCTTGTTGGGTCCCCAGTATTTATTTGCGCTGTGTAGCTGTGGGTGATTCAGGCTGTGAAACTGCTCTGCCACAAGACTTACTCCAGTTCTTCTCCTGTGGGGAGTTATGTGGAATCATTCAACTGCCTGCTTACCCTGGCTCAGGAGTGACACTATAGATGAAGGATTTGGGTAAATAAAAATTCAACGAGCCTGTGAGTGAGTGCACAGTTACTATGCTGGTTTTCTTCAAACCCAAGTGTCTTTAACTTTGTGATTACAAAAAAAGGTTGGTTTTTGCAATTTTCTCCCTTTGTTTGTAGAGAGACGCTTGAAACCTGTCAGAAACTTACGAGGAGATCAAAAAACAGAGGGAAAATATAAAGGATATAAAATATTTTAGATTATTATTTTAATGTTAGTCCATGCTCATCTAGAAGTAGAGGTCATCATGGTTTCTGAATGTTCACATTTGCAAGAAAGGGCACCAAATGACTGAATAACTCTAGTGCTTATAGTTTCTTCAATGAAACTTGGACATACCTTTTGCAGCTGAGGGCCATGTTCTGAGCTAAGTAGAACTAGTGGCATCTCTGTCTCCCATTAATACATTACTTCTCACTGCCTTTTAAATCAACAGTGTGTTTAGGTGCTGAGACATTCAAAATCCAAAGAGAGCGCCACTCAGGGACCTGAAACACTTAATGCTCCAAGAGCAAAGAGTTTTGTGGGTTGGGTGGGTTAGTTACTGCCTGTTCCACTTCAGGAGTTTCATATACCTTTCAATGAGCACTTGTAAATCGGTTTTGTGAACTGGGACTTAAAATCAATGATTTCTTGAGACTACTGCCTGGTATCCTGTAGTTTTGGTCTCATATATTATCTCATATACTTAGATTCATATCATAATAAACTGTGTCCCAACCCAGAATAGGTCTCAATGGGTTTTCAAGGAAGATGCACAGGAAGCAAAGCACGACAGCATTGCTGATGGAGGAGGAAGAACCTTGTGTAATTCAGATTTCAGATGAGCTCAGAAAGACAGGGCAGTGATGCTGAAGCTGGTATCAGCAATATCTAGAGAACGGAGAGGAGGTAGAAGGGCTTGTTTTAGCAAGGGTTTGTATTTGAGGAGATATGTAACTTTTAATAGGAAAAAGGTGCTCGTTATTTGCCAGATCAGACTTTTAAATGTACTGACCTGTTGAATCAGATAACACTTGCTCTGTAATAAATCAAAAGTGAGAATTTTTTTGCCATTGAAGAAAGGAGTATCTGGCTTTCCACAAGAAAAAAAATTTGGATCAACTTGTAGTATGAAGAAAACAGAAATACGAATAAAATGTAATGGCACAATAAGAAGGGGCTTTCAAAAATATAAAACAATCCAAGACCTTTTTTAAACTTTATTAGTTGTGTTCTGCTTTTAGAACAGCTGTTATAATATCTTTATTTTATTTTAACAGCACAGTTTACCTAGTTCCCTTCACTGTCACTCACATCACAGAATCACAGAACGTTAGAGATTGGGAGGGACCTCGAAAGATCATCTAGTCCAATCCCCCTGCCGGAGCAGGAACACCTAGATCAGATCACACAGGAACGCATCCAGGCGGGCTTTGAATGTCTCCAGAGAAGGAGACTCCACAACCTCTCTGGGCAGCCTGGTCCAGTGTTCTGTGCCACTAACTTACTCATGCAGAGTAAGTATTTTGTGAAAACAGTTATCACTTTGGAATAAATATCTCGCCTATGAAAGAAAAGGAAAGCAATGCATCCCAAAAATGGCATTTTGGTTTATTTTAGGTTTCAAATCTCTGTATGATAAATTTATGAGTTCTGCCAGTTTTGAACTCTGTTTTTATCAGTGGCAGGTATAGATGAGGTCATTTCCAGATATCTTTAAAGAAGCTCCATTGATAAATACCTGGAATACTTCAGAGTACCTGTCTTCAAAGAATGTTATTAATTGCAGTTACTTATATATTTTAGTTTAAATATATGAGTGTTCTCCTAACGTCAGGTATACTAATTAAGGTTATTAATATTTATACATGTTGGCAGGTTGGGGTGTTGTGATCCAAGGCAGTGGAGAGTTTTTAAGCCTGCTGTTTCATTCCATGTAAAATAAATATAACAAGCAGTCTCCTGGGTGCTGTCTGGCCTCTGTATTCTTCAAGAATGGTTGTTCTGTAAGTGATGGATTTGTGGCTTTTGAGCTTCAGAAAGAATTAGAGGCTGCCCAGCAATAGGGATTCAATTCAGATGAGATTATCCGTACCAGTAATTGAATGTTCCTGATTTTCATTTTAACAAAATAAATTATAGCTATAACATTTTATGTTTCATTAAGTAATTTCATAAATGAGAGTCATAAATATTATATTTAGACAAATAAAACATTGATGATTATAAATTATTCAAGGGTACTTTTACTCAGCTTTGAAATATGCTCTATTTGCCATTCTGTTCATTGGCCCTGAGGACTGACTCCTGGTAGAGGTTTCAGTAAGTCAGAAGCATGTTCATGCCATTAAAATAGAGATTATGTTAACATTGTATTTTTTGCATGGTGTTTAGTGTTTCATTGAAAAGCACGTAAACCAGAATATTGCTAAAGATCAATTTCCCCCTTTTTGTCCAGCTACTATTTCTGTTTTCCTTTCAAAGTAGAGAATTATCACAAAAGAAAAATGTTTCATGAAACATAAGTGGTAATTTACTTTTGACTGTGGTGACACCTACAGAAGACCTTTACCCTGAGATGTAAACAAGTAGTGACATATGATCAAAAATGTTCCCTGTAAGTTAACAAGATGTAAAAATTCAGTTGCTCGAGGACATGGTTTTAGAAGCAAAATCTAATAAAAGCATAATAAATAAATGGCCAAGATAATGAAAGCCTGCATATCCACTGAGTTTCAGTGAAGGGAGAGAGAGTCTATTTTAATATCCAGAAATTGAGCCGTGGCCTGGCCAGGAGCAGCTTCCTTCACCCACCCACCCTGGCTGGTGGGCTCGCCTGGGAGAGTACAAAAGCAAACGATGCTGAACATCCATCATGGCTTGATGGTGTGTCTGGGAGGCTCTGGTCACAGCTTACCGCTGCCATACGCTGTCGTGACTCCCAAGCAGACACTAAAATCCGGGATCTGGCTGCACATCCCTTGGGTGGGTATCAGGGTTGTCAGCGCCCAGCACCAGCCTCCTGCTTCCACCACGCTGGGCACCCACATCCCCAGCAGGAGCTGGGCTGGTCCCAGAGGAATGAGCGTTAGTGACATCCCTGTAGTGTCCCCGCGGGGGGGTCTGTTTATGATTAAACTCAGTGTTTTAATTGACCTAAGGGCCTTCAAAGCCCACGCTCTGAGGCCTCTTAAAAAGTCCAGAGAAACAAATGTAAGTGAGTCAGGCAAGGTTTATATTTTCACTACCTATGTTATGTTAGTCTTCACTCTTTATTTTCTTCCTTTATCTTATATGAAGAAATCCTCCTGCATCTGGACATTGTGCTTGCTTTTTCCTGCCTTTCCCTCCCTTACCAATTCCCCCCAAAGGCTGATGAATACTGAGGGGGTAATGCTCACTCTACAAGCTGGCAATTGCTTTTAGGTGATGGTGGGCATGGAGTTGTACTCACGTGAACACCCAGAGAGCCATGTCAGGTTCTATTTTCTGGTTGGTACTTGGTGAAACCCTTGGACAGGGATAGCTGTGTAGTTCTTCCCGAATCTCAATGTAAAATTTAGAGTTTAACCAAAGAGAATGGCTCACCTTCAATTTAAAAACAAATATGCTTTTCTTAGACACACAGAGCCGAGTAATTAAAATGTTAATTCTTATCCCCCAATGAAGACTCCAAGTATTTTTATATCAGTCTTCCAAACATTATTGTATTTTAACATTTTGCCTCTACGTTCTAACCCACTGTAAATTAAGCTTGAGTCAGTCTTATGTTCAATAGACACACAAGCTGCGGCACCAGATAAGTCTTCAGTAAAAGGTATGCAGACTGTGGGTGTTGTAAAAGTCGTGAGCCTGAGAAGTGTCAGGCAAGGCACAGACACTGTGTGGGTAGAGAAGGGATAATTTTTTTTTGGTCAAATATTGCACCTCTTTGTTATTATTGATAAGAGCAAATAATGAAATACCTGCAATAGCATTCTGGAGGCAGTAATAGGTTAGAAAAATAAAGCAGAAGAGTTTTTTCCCCCTTTTTGTTGTCAGCATGACTCCATTTACTTAATTTCTGTTTCTGAAATAGGTTTGCTAACATGGATTGATCATCTGAGGCTGGGGGAGGATGGTACTCCCCTGGATATCATCATGACCAAATACGCTGCTCATTTCAGAGCTTTGAAAAAGTGGTTTATACAGAATTCTGCCTACTTGTATAGTCACAGGCTACAAAACTTCTCCCATAGCTGCCCTATGAACATACCCTTTCACTTCCCACATGCAGCTGCGTGTCCCACGTGGGTCTGAAAGCCCACAGCTTGGGAAGAGGACTGGCAAAGCAGAGGGATTTACACTCTCTGCTTGCCTTTCTGTCCTGGGGTCAGTGTCTCCACTGGTATTGCCCAGAGCACACAGGGAGAGTGATTTTTTTAAAAAGGGAGGAGTGGCAGGGAGATGCATCAACTAAAGCATTCCCCTCCTGCCAAAGAAACGAGGCAGAGCCACAGAGTTTCCAGACTTGAGAAGCGGGATGCCCTCGGGCCCGCTGGTCCTATATGTTTAGCTGATCCCAAGTACTTTTTATTTTTTTTACAAGAATATGCCTTCTGCAGTGATTTTCGAAGAAGCTCTGCAAACAAACAATAGCAGTTCACTGGATATATGTGGGGAGAGGTTTCTATAAACAATGTTTCTGGACTGGTGTGTTTACCCACAGTGTCTCAGTCCATATGAAATTTCCTTCAAATTTGTGAGTGATCCCCCTGGATACCTGTACTGCTTTTTCCCTGAATTGCTCTAGTTTCATCACACAACTTTGTCCCATGTACACTCCTCCTTTTTGTCCAGGCCTTCTCAGGTTAAGTTTGGACTGTTTTTTTTTCTCTTTTCTGTATGTTCACCTGCTTGCAAATTTTGTCCTATTTCAGTTCATAAGTGGATTCCCTTTTTCTTAAACACTTCCACTGCTGACACACCACCAGAAAATCTTTTCACCTCCACCCTAAACAGGTTTGAGGGTTGATTTGCAAGTACAGCACTGCATTGCATATGATCTGCATATGTGTTTAGATGCAGGATGGTTTTAAGTTAGATAGCAAAATATCTGAGTGTTGTGCATCAGGTGTAGACGGGACAGCACAGGGATAACAGGGACAACCTGTGATGAAACAGCCCCTGCAAAAAAAGAGGAGGCATAACAGTGCTGGCTTGAAAAATGGGACTGATTTTGTGAGTTTAGGGAAGATTGTTTATGAGTAGATTTCCATAGTTGTATATTTCCATAGTTGTATATTTTGCACATCAAAACTCCTGACCTGATTTTCAGAAGCAGTAAGGCTGGTGAGAGCAGAGCGGGGGCTGCCCAGCACTGCGCCGCTGAATGTCTGCTCTCCAGGTATCACCGCTGAAATTATAATCTCAAAATCAGAGACTGCCTTTGAGAACATTGGCTGTAACCTCAGTTTCCCAGGTTTTCCTAGCTACAACATGTACTCCAAAGGCTTTTTTTTTTTTTCAACCTATTTGCTGACAGTGGTGGGTGGAATTACTAGTACAGACCTTTGAAGATATAAGGCTTAAAAAAAATGCAAAAAAAAATAAAAAAGAAAAAAGTTTTCTGTTTGTCTTTTTGTGAAACACCAGTTTTGTTATTGATGTAAATCATGCACAATGTAAACAGCATGTTCTTGTGACAGCTGGGGATTGAGCACCTCAGCAGAAACTGCGAATGCAATTCACCGTGGCTGCCTGTTTTCTAGTTATTGATCTCATGCAAGGAGATAAGAGAAAGTTTATTCTCTGAAATTAGTGACTGGCATGGACAGGTATAGCCAACACCTCCGATTTTATATTTGCTGGCAGCATTGCTTTAATTGCTGCTTTTTGCCATGGGAGAGTTCAATTCAGAAGCTGGTGGTTTTCCAGAAGCCTCTTACTGGCAGCAAAACTACCTGCTCTGCACCCTGAGAATTCCCAAATATCTTGATGCTTCCCACTGGCCTCTGAATGCTTGGTGAAATACTGAATCTGCAAGGTGATATATTGGTAAAGATGACCAGGTCTTAAATGCCAAAGAGATGTTACATTGGCAGGGATCCAAACAAATTGTACCACAAACCCATCTCCATTAAAATCTGGATTTAAAAAGAAATGTTTTTTTTTCACTTAATATTAAGGGTATGTGTGACTATTTGCAAAAAAAACAACACAATTGCTGCTGTCATATTGTTTTAAGCACTAATATGTCTGGTAGATGATCGTTAATTAGTTAGCAAGGACCTATAAGATTTGTCTTTTTTAAAACCTGTTTGAAACCTTCAGTGTATAAAGAATTAGCCCTGGATTAGCCAAGTGATATATCTGTGCTAAAATATTGTAAATTATGTAGTAGAAAGTTACTCACATTTCCAAAATAGATGTTTTGGCTTTTTTGTTTGTTTGTTTGTTAGGCCAAAATTACAAATGATTAAAAGTACCTGATAGGCAAACTGAAGAGGCAGAAGAAGCCAGGGTGTCACCTGCTGTAAATTTTATACTCCCGATTGCATGTTCTGTTGGTTGGTTTGACCTATAATCCATCTGCAATCTTAATTTTGATGCATGAAATACAGCAGCTCCAACCATCAATGAGCACACTTGGGTTCCTTACTGTTATTTTCCCACATCTCTATACCTGACCCATTACAGAGATTAGATATTTGAACAGAATAATAAGTAATAGTCCCTAAACTTGGTGGTTTTTATCAGTTGCTATCTAAAGTCTTTGCAGAGGAACCAAAGTGTTATGAACAAAGTCCTGAGGCAATACCATTGATGATAGGTTAAAACTCATAGCTAAATTTCTCTTAAAAAAGAAGAAGAAGAAAGAAAACAAGGCAGCATAACACTGAAAATAGGTTGGATAATCTTCCATTTATTGCAGTCAAAGCTTCATTTTTTTGCCCAGTCTTTCATTTATTCTTCCACAAATCATTAGTTTGATGCATTTTAAAATGTGTTTGTGTTCTGTCCTTACCTTGGCACTAGGAGATCATGGACACAGAAAGCTCTTTTCTCATTTAAATATTATTCCACCGTGGAAACAGCCACTTCTGCAGGTTTGCGACTTGTAAGTGGTGTGCTGCAGTAGTGCAGCAGAGGGCATGGTGACAGAGGTGGCAGTCCAGCAGTCCCTCTAGGCCACTGAGAGTTAGCACCGGTGAGATCAGCCCTGACCTTCACCGAGTCTGACCAGCTGCATCTGTCTCAGTCGAAAGGTTGTGTTTGGTTGCCTCTTCAGTGGAGCCTGTGTATCCAAACCTCTGCGTTTAAGGCTACTGCAATATTTAATGTATTCTGATTCCATAAGGAAGAAGCATATTTTTATTATACAGATATGCACAATTGATTCCTTCATTCCTATGTATGATATTTTATTTAGGTATTGAGTGCTTGTATTGAATGACATCGTGTTGTCATTTTTTCTGCAAATGAGAGGTATATTTCAACTCTATTGAAAAGAAATTTAAAAATACTGCAGAACAGGAAAAATAAGTCCCCTTTTCTTTGATCCATCTTTCTTTCCATACGGTGAAATATATTTCTGAATCATACCTGTGGAGTCTGTTTTTCACTCCTCATCCCCTAAACAGGTGCAAATGCTTTTGTGAAAAAAGGTTAAAAAAAATTATCCAACAAATCTGATGTCTCCTTTTCTGTCTGCTTGTTTCAAGTCTGCTTGCTTTAACTTTCCTTTTGATGAGGTATAATTGAAGATCATGTTCTGTAAGGAATGATGAGCAGCAAGAAAAAAAAGAAATCACCTCTTGACTTTACAAAGGCAGCAGCACTGGGAATTTTCAGGGAAAAAAGAAAACATCCATCTCTATCTATACAAGCATAAGAACCAAATTCAGTTGTGATGAGTAAAGTATTGAAAAATAGACTCTTATACACAGGCTTATGTGGGACTGCTTGTATAAAGGTAGAAGCTAAAAAAAAAGAAAATGGAACAGGAATTTAAGTCTAAGCATAGGTGCTCTATCTGCATCTTTGCTTAATTTTAAGAAATTAGTGAACTAATTAAGAACCAGTGGGGATGAATAACAGAAAAGGGCAGCTTCTGAAAACCAAATACACAAATTTTGGTGAACTTTTTCTATTGGCAGGTGATCTAGGGATATATCTCCGTTGCCTTTGGCCACAGGGCAGAAGTTTAGAATTAAGTTTGTAGGGTGAGAGCATGTGAGTATGAGTGAGTGAGCGCGTCCTCTTTTCTGAATTCCCCTGCCTGGGAAAAAGCCCCTGGCTGGACCTGGAGCCAGCATTTGGGCAGGAAGGGTGAGGAGGACACTCTGGCCACAAGAAATAACACCTCGGCATAGGCACAGTCTTGAGCATGGGCAATAGGCTATGGGGGAGTTAGTCATCCCTTTACAGCACTGTAGATGCCACAAAAAAGAGTAATTTTTTTTTCTTTTTCAGTCTGCATTCCTCAGGTGCAGATTAGAAGGGTTAAGAGTTGGATATTTGTACGTCTCGTTATTCATCGGGATTGTTCATTTTAATAGATTGAAGCTGCTCTAGGATCAATAGGTTGTTATCCATGCAATATTAAGCTTTGACTTTCCACAGGACAGCTATAGGAATATGCTATAATAGACAACGAGTTAGGTATAGACTTCAGAGCAAGGGGTTAACTGATTTTATGGGAAATTGTCAGATTTCTAACACCTTGAGAAAGTAGTGGCATTGATTATCACTCAGTTGCCAGCAGCTATGGATAAAAATCTTGCTTTGTTTTTTGTTGTTATGAAACTATTTGTTAAAACTATTTCCAAACTTTTTTTCTTTCATTTCTGTCACGCATATTTTAACACTGAGGCAAATTAAAAGCCCTAATTTTTTGCTACCACTCTGATTTTTATACCTTTGTGGGGTTTGCCAGACATCTATATGTTTTCACATTGTTCATAAACAACTTTACAAGCTTGTTGCTAAAAGAGGAACTTTGTCTGAGCATCCGGATGCATCTATAATAATCCTGCTGTTACCCATCCATAACAAAAACAACCATCACTGCTGAGTGTGTGTTAGGAGTTTGATGTAATCATCTCCTATGTAATGAGATACATTAAGTTTATGCTTTTTAAACACATAATGATATATGCAAAAGTGTCTGACTTGTTTCTTTTCACCACTTCTGACTGGTTAACAGTGTGATGCCATTCCAAAAATACCTTCTAATGACTGACATTTTATTTCACATTAATTGTTTAGTTAAAACAGGAGACAGAATGGATTTTCTTTTGTCTTTGGTATTGATTCACTATACAACTTTTGAATGTTTGGGTGTTAATCTCAGTATTTTAAGGTTCTTCCGATAATGGATACTTGAAGTAACAGTTATGTAGATGCCATAAAAATTAAAAAATAACAGAAAAAATATTTTTAGATCTCTGGATGAATAGAAATATATTAAGTGAAAAGAGACTTTCCAGTGAAAATTACTATTTGCATAAGATATGTATATATAAATATTTTCTGCACTTGCATTTTAAAATACTAGCAAGAAATTTAGGATTTTTGTTTATATTCATTGATTTCAGGAGAGGCAACTTTACTCCAGTGTTACCTTTTCTGGACAGACATTTGATGGGCAGCACTCCACTGGATATCCCATCATAAGTACATCGGCTTCTTATGCTTAAGTGAAACAGTGCTGTAGACATCCACCTCTATGAAAGAATGAAAATGCATAACAGGAAACAGTACAGAATATTTAAGAGTCTGTCAGCCTGACAGGTTTTGGCCATCTTTAAGATTTGACACCCATCATTTTCTACCTTCTCACTGGAAAAGGACAGGAGGAAGGAGAACAGAGAATTGATTCAGGGCCCTTTGTCTTCCTGTATGAAAGCTGCTTTGGAAGAAAAAGGGGAAAACTTGTTGAGTACTTACAGCAGTGTTTCTGCAGCTGAAGGACAAAGCTGGGCAAAAAGACGCACAGTGAAAGAAGCAAAGAACTGCTTTTTTTTCTTCTAAAATATGTATTCACTGTATAACAAGAGTTAGGTAGAAAATAACTGAAAGTGGTCTCTGTTCCCTTTGCTTCCCAGCCTTCAGTGGTCAACTGCAGCTCATTTGAGGTGCAAGAGGACTTAGCTAATGCATGTTCTCAGAGACTGGATTACATTCATTACAGAATGGTTTTGCCTTGCATTATTGTCCCCAGACTGAGGTTTCTCTGGGCTTGCCTCTTACGTTTTTCTTATGAACAACCAGTGTAAAACAGCAAAAGGATGAGAGAGTCATTAGCAAGAAGTTAATTTAATTGACCTACCCTAATTGACTTTTATTCATTCTGGCCCCTGTCTTTTATAATAGTTGATTCTTTAGGTGGTATAATTAATGCACTGAGAGGTCATAAAAGAAGGCTGCAAGCAGAAAAGCAAACTCACAACTGTAAAGAAAAAGGAAACAGAGTACACTGAAGTAAGCCACTTCTTATAACTTGACTGGTTTTGCAGCTTTTTCTAGCTTCTCAGCTTGTAAATGACACCTGTTTAAAACTTTCATAAATTCACACATCTTTTGGAAGGAACATGTAGAACTGAAAGTCTAAAGTAAACCTTACAAAATACCTCTGAATTTGCATCTGTTTGTGTTTACTTTTCCATTTGTAGATAGTTATTTACATGTCATACTATCATAACCAAGGATGTCTGCAAATACTATGTAACAGCATCATATATATGAAAGTATACCGTACTATCTGACATTGCACAATAGTAGATAATTAATGCTAATATACAAGTCGTGCAGTGGCAAAAACTGGAATCAGTTTTCTTTATCCAATATTTCAGTACATTGCAGAGGACAAGAGATTTCTTTAGTAGTAAACAGTAGGAAAAAGTCATCCTCCTTGGTTCTTTTGGGGTACTTGGTCATTTTAATAACTTCTTTTCATGATAGTTTATATTTTTTGAGGCATTTGGATTACAGAAGGTTGTCTACAGTGATGACTGTGAGTGTCTTGATAAAATTGTGTCAAAAAATTACACTGTCATTTGGAAAGGTTTGGTCTATATCTGAGAGCACTCTGTATTTCTCCTGCATTATTCATCCAGGGACAGAACAGCGGATTGATGGGTGACTGGAGGAGAATTTCTTCCCCAACCCATCGTGGTTTGTTTCTACAGCTCTGTTGTTAAATTCTTCCTTTCAGTCTCTTAATTTAGTGCTGTCACATTTTTCCCTCGGCACTGACCTTTTCTAGCTGAGAATCTGGTGCTGTCTACAAGCTGATGAATTATGGCTGTTCTGAGTAGAACCAACTAGGAAAAATAGGCTGGTTTACTCATGTTCTTCTCCAAAACATCCCACAACAGTAGTGGAAGAAAATATTCCCTACAATGTACACAATTTCTCTTAGTCATGCCTTGGGGTGTGTGCCTTTCTTATTGATACTGGATTTCTTTAATCACAGATTCTGTACAGGAGATAAAAGATGTCTTTCTGTGTTGATACAGCAAGGAGTTAAGGTTGGTGTTTAAGCTGAAGCCTTAAAGCAGATTTTTACTGCAAATCTTAAGGAACACTAGGTGCTGAGGATTACGTGGGGAGGAGATTGTGTTCTTGGAGAAAGAATATCTCATTTCACTGGTACAAGGATTCTTGCTGCACCTCCTTTAAAGCCAAAGATGTACTCAAGACAAAAGATACACATTTCTGTGAAAGTTGCCTCTGGACTGAAGCAGAAAAATACCCTCACCCTCCTTTATATGTCTGTGGAGATAAAAGAGGGTATTATATTTGAACATGTAACATGCGATGGCTGACCATTGGCTGCAGCCCATTCTAAACCCATAGTTAAAAATTTGGCTTATCACTAATATTTTTAAAATTCATTTTCCTTCTTTTATTCAGGTGAAGCAACACTTTTTTAGTGGTCCTTCTCTTGAACTTTGGTTGAAATATTCTAGTTTTGACACATAAATGCCATAAAGACAGTTTAGTAACCTTTTCCAGGCTGCTCCCTCAAACCTTCTTTCATATGTTTTTGAATTTAAACATCTTTGATTCACTCACTCCTAATCATAGACTCATAGAATCATAGAGTGGCCTGGGTTGAAAAGGACCTCAAAGATCATCTAGTTTCAACCCCCCTGCTGGGGGCAGGGTTGCCAACCACTAGAGCAGGCTGCCCAGGGCCCCATCCAGCCTGGCCTTGAATGCCTCCAGGGATGGGGCATCCACAACTTCTCTGTTCCAGTGTCTCACCACCCTCTGAATGAAAAATTTCTGCCTAATACCCAACCTAAATCTCCCCTCTCAGTTTAAAACCATTCCCCCTCATCCTGTCACTATCAAAGCCTGTAAACAGTCACTCCCCCTCCTGTTTATATGCTCCTTTCAAGTACTGGAAGGCCACAATGAGGTCTCCCCTCAACCTTTCTTCACAGGAGAGGTGCTCCAGACCTCTGATCATCTTTGTGGCCCTCCTACAAATGGCTCTCCTAATGTGAGAGTCATGATTCAGATCTGCACGATGGGCTTAATTTCAAAAACATTAGTTCACTTTTGGAGTCAAACTGTACAACTGTAAATAATATATATCAGTAAACACTTATATCAAGGAAATTTTGTTCTGTTTCAGCCATGTCCCACTGAGTTGATGACTCTGAATTGTAGGTATTTATCAAAAGAACATAAATACCTGAGCACTGCTTGTGATATAATACTAACTTCTATGTGGATGGGGAGAGAGATACATAAGACTTCTCCTGGCTAGTATATATAAGCAGTAATTTGGGATCATTCTTGAAGTTATTACTTAAATTATGCTTTTAACTGACATCATTGTTTAGTCTTGCAAATGGTAAGTTTATGGAAGTGATGAGTATGTGCTCTGCCTTCCGCACAAAATATTATCGCCTTTAATCAATTATAGTTTAATATGACCATAGCTGCTAGTTGTAAGCAAAGCAACCTTTCTTTTATGAAACAAGGAATTTTTTGTAATCCAAGCTGTTTTATGTTCTGTTTCAATCTGGATAGAAAATGAAGCCAAATTCAGGCTGCAATCAATACCATGTTAAACACACAGAAATCTGTCCAAGCTGTTTTTGTTAGTTTATCTTTATGTATGCTTTTATTCATGACCTGATTTTAGGTGCTCATGAACGTACATGAATAAAAGAATTGCTAAGTTACTAATATTTCCCGTCATATCCTAGATGATTAGAATCCCAGTTAAGTAAATGCTAATATTTGCAAGAGCATAGATTTACATTTACTTTTGCCTAAATTTAGTCAAAAGTTGTGTGTCTTTGCAAGCAGTAACATTCACATCATCGGGTCTTTTAAAAAGTAAAAAATGAGATAGGAATTTTAGCTAAAATTTCTTCTTTTACACGCTGAGATCCTTACTGCACTCTCAGTGATTCTTTAACCAGCAAACTGTTTTTTACTTGCATTATATCAAGTATTATTTATTATAGTATTTATTATATCAAGTATTATTTATTATATTTATTTTAATTTTTATTTTTTCTAAGTCAACATGTTTAGGAATCTTCCAGAGAACAGAAATAACACTAGCTCTGAAGAGTCAATAATGATGTTCTCTCACTGTTGCAGTCTATTAAGCAAATTTTCTGTCTGAAGACTGTGGAAAGTATGTGAACAGACTTCTGAGCATTTTCTGCTTTCATGAGGCATCTCTAGAATTGTCAGGTTCAGCTATTACTGCTTTTATTTTGAAGCTTTGTTAGTAAGGTCACTGCAAGGTTTGTAGTATGGCAGCTAAAGCCTCCTTTTCCTCGGTATCTTACTTGGCCAGTTTGCATGTAGAAAATTCTGCCAACTTTGCTGGTTCTTGTTTTTATGTTTTAAAATTGTGTTTCTATTAGGGGGCTTTTAGGCCCAGATCAGCTAAACATCTTCTGAATATCATACTGAACTGTAGCCTTTTGGCCACCTTTAACAGGTGGAAAGATTTGGTGCTATGGATGGGACAGCTTGAGTAACTGTTTTTTATTCTCTTACAGCAGTGTTTATCAAATAGGTAAACTGTAAGAAGGTAGTCTAACTCACCTCATTCAGTGTGCAGCAAGTCAGGGAAATATCAGTTTAGATATTTTTCAGTTCTCGTGCACAGACAAAGCCTCCAGATCTTACAGGTCTTGCTGTGTAAATATGTCTGTGATGTGCCCTTTTGCCCTTCTACAGCACTGCAGCTGTTTTTTGGGATCTTATCATTTTGCACCATGGTTACTCCAGCATCCTTCCCTCCTGCACTGAGAAATACAGTACCACCCCCACAATCTCCGTTCAGAAGTCTGCCACAAAGTTCATTTCACTTCTTCATTATTTTGACTCTATTTTTCTTATCTTTTGAATGCCTTCTCCTCGTTAAACACAGACTGCATCTTTTCAATTTTAAGGCCCTTCTTCATGAGTAATTTTCAACCTTTCTATCTACTATTAAAATGTCACTTCCTTCTTTAATTCCTGTATTGCTAGCTTCTAACCCCCAAAATACCTTTGTGCTGACTCTGTACTGCTTTTCTCACTTTGCAGACGTGTCCCATAAGCCTCCACAGAGATAGTTTTGGCCTTTCTCCAATCTCTCCTTAAAAATCCTTCATCATCATTCCTACAAGAAATGTTCGATAACCAACAATTAGCATGCTGATATAATTGCTCTGATGTTTTGGGCTTTTTTTAATACCCTGTGTAAAGCTCTGTTTGGATTGAAAGTTGTTCACATCAGACAGACTCCACTGGGTCTGTACTTCCAAAGCACTGAGGTCCTGTTCCATGACCTGGACTTACAGTGCAAATAATAAACAATATCAGGGGTTTTTTTTTACAGTGCTTCATTAGACTGGCTGTCCCTTGCTGGCAATCTCTTTGGGTTGGTGTTGAGTATCAACCAACACCCCAAAGTCCTTCTCCTCAGGGCTGCTCTCAAGCCATTCTCCACCCAGCCTGTATTTGTGCTTGGGATTGCCTAGACCCACGTGCAGGACCTTGCACTTGCCCTTGTTGAACTTCGTGTAGTTTGCATGGGCCCACCTCTCAAGCCTCTCAAGGTCCTTCTGATGTCAGACTGCAGCCTGAGAGAAAGATGTTACTTGGTAGGGAATTAATCTCAGTTGTCATCTGGATTGATTTCCAACAATCCATGTTGACAACACAGGTAACCTGAGCTCCTGAGCTCCTTCATTCAAACTCTCTTAAGTTTGAGAGGTGGATAATGGCTTTTTTTTTTTTTTTTGGTGTTTTGTTCTTAAATGAAAGCAGATTCTGACACCACCATGTGACTCCATGAGGTAAGGCTCCACTCTTACGATGTAATACTACAATGCTGAGCTTTAGCAACGCTGGTGAGTACCCCAAAACTAAGAACTGCCCAGTGAGAGAACTTTGTGATTCCAAGAGTTTGCACCCACAGCCTGTGTGTTGTGATACTTACTAATGCTACAGCAACCAGGAGAATTAAAACATCTCCAAATAGAACTCATATCAAGCAAAGTCTTGATGGGAAGCTGGCAAAAATATCCAAGTGAAAATACTTCTCAGCAAGGTGCAATTTAATACATCCCTCACTTCTCTAGAACCTAGGAAGCTGTATCAGATTGCAGTTTACAGCCAAAACCCACTTCTGGGGTTTTGGAAATTGGCAGCTGGTATATACTTTATTTTTCAAATGTTGCTTTGACAGGACCAAACCACCTTTTATATAAGACTACGGGTTAACTTTGGGCACTGGTCTTGGAGGAGAAATCCTGAGCACAAGTTCTTGTTTGCATGTCTGGTTTTGCAATTTATTCATTCACTTCCTAAAACAAAATATAAGGACTGTCCTGGGATCAAAACCCAAAAAGTCATTCTTGCAGGGAAGATCTAAATGATTCATGTCAGCCAGATGCAGATTTGTATTTCTTCAGGTTGTGTACAGATAGGCAGGTAGCCTAGGGGAGTGCCCTCACCACTGAGCTTCTCTTATAAAATGCCATTGTATCGCCTTTCCCTCCAGCAATGGGCTTGAGTAAGGTCAGTTGTGGATGATTTTTTTAAGTCAGTGCTGTTAGCACATTAGTCATTTTCTGAGAGTTCTTACTGGGTTGAGTCTTAGGTATACAGATCTAGATTTGTCCTAGGTACATGCAGAAACAGCATTTTAGGTGTCACAGCTACTTTACTGGAGAAAATGTAGGTGCTCACAGCTTTTCGGTCAGTTGAGATCGTGTCTGAGGCAAGGCTTTAGATGTTACTCTTAACTTAGAAGTACTCAGTTTCCACCTGAGCCCCAGGGAAGGTGCCCATTTCAGAAGTCCCTTTCTGAATAATTCTTTCCTCAGAGGAACTGGTGGCTGTAGTTCAGAATAGTCATCAATCAGGTGACTAATTTTAATTTGTGAATACTCTCCTCATCAGTGGAACTATTAGCCTGCTTTAATGTGACATATATTTAAGTGACTTTTTGACTGAGAGCTTACACCAGGCAGAATTGCATCCTAATATACTGGATGGATGGAAACCCTGTCCAAAGCTGTTACACTACCCAGAAATCTGGAGTAAGAGCTGCAGTACTTTTGGGCAGAACACAGTATTGAGGTTTGGCTCTTCCTTGTATGCCAAAAAAAAAAAAAAAAAAAAAGCAGACTATTACTATGCTTTTTCATAGCTAAGAAATAGTTATGATGCCATGATGCTAGTGTGTCTAGTCTACCAGTCTGCATCCAGGAGCAGCCAAGTAATTGTGTTGACATAATCCATTATTTTGACTTGGTAAAATAAATACCTATCGCTTCATATTCTGTGCTCTGTCAGAAATGCTACTGTATCTGTGAAAGAAATGAGAAAGAGCCAGTTTTGATTCAGAGATAGGATATCATTTGAAGGAATCTTGTTTCAGTATCCTGATGGATATTGTTTGGGAAAACACACAAATAGCATTTATGGGCATCCAACCATCTCTAGTACAGAAGAGCACGGAATGACAAGCAGCTTTTATTTATAGCAAAAGAAGCGACTATTGGCTAAGAAGTAGTGTTTATGGTAATTGAGCTTTACAAGGAAGTAAAACTTAGTGGGGAACACAGAGGGTAGCATTTGCAGTGAAGCAGGTAATGAGGAGAGCTGTGTAGGCTTTTCCTGATTAGCATCTGCTGTTTCAATAGCTGAGGAACATCACTCGCATGTAAATGCTTGTGCTAGGCTTTAACAGGCATTCCCTCTAGCATGCCACCCTGCCTTCTGGTTTTATTTTGAGTCTCCTTGAGCCCTGCTGTGATTTGAAATCAGTGGAGGAGAAAGGAGAGTAACATAAACAACAGACATCCTAAAGTCTTGGAGCAGAAAGAGAAAAAGCCCTGTGGCAAAGGAGAAGGTGCAGTTGAGGTATTTCCTGACATTTGCTATGGATGCCTCTAGTACAGCCTGTATTTGCTTTTCTGCATGTGTGTATAATAAATACAGCTGTGCACAGGTGTTAAAGAAGTGGTAGTGCAAAAACATGGTCATTGCAGACACCAGAGATTATTTTTTGCATCGTGCAAATGAGTGTGACCTATAAACACTAGGTGTACTTGCTCACACAGGCAAAACAACCTATTTTAGGGCAGGTTCACAAATAATTTCCCAGCTGCCGCAGTAGCTGCTTTTAGTCTGTTGATGGATGAAATACACTAATTCTTTTTATTTGAGGTTAAAAGTTGCTCCCTAATGGAGAAACCTAATAGTATGTCTGGTGTCTGCCAAGACAGCTTTGCTTACAGGTGGTAAGTTAAGCCATGGCAATACAGATACTGTGTACCCCATAACATTAGGAGAACTTGGTTTTGCACTAAGTAACATTTAGTGCAGACTCAGAAAAGCACTTTATCTGTGCTTGCTGATAAGGGTGAACTGTGTCTATAAGGACTTTGATTTCCAGAAAGGAAATCTAAGACAGAAACAGCTGTGAAAGTCTTACATTATATAGGCAACTGGGGATGGCATAGAGACCCTGAAAACACATTACCTGCTGAGTGTTAACTCAATGAGAGGAAAAAATAAAAATGAATAATACCGTGAATGGAGAAGCGAAAATATATGATGGTTCCAGACACTTACTTCTTGGGAAAGATAACTGAAAGAAATACAAAAAAAGAGGAATCAGGGCTGAGAACTTAGTGCTCTGAAAGCTTAGCAAGCTGCCTTCCACTTTTCCACATCTACCTCTTCCTTTTATGTCTTATATCTTCCACAGGTTTCAGCAGATGGATCCAAAGATAAAAAATCACAGTCACACAGAATCCTATTTTCTTGTGATATTTAAAATGTAATTTTATTTGCTTAATAACTTGTTGTTTTTTTTTTTTTCACAGGATTTTGGTAAACCCTGTCTCAATATATGTTCACGCGGTTTATTTTGTTACTGTTACTTGTGCTAGTAAAAAAAAAAATCTAAATTGTTATTTGGCTAGTGTGCTACAGAAATTTGTGCTTAGGTTGACCTTAGTAAAGAGTCTAGGACAACTGCTCTGTTACTGAACATGACTTTTGAAAATCAATCCAGTTTTGGGATAAATGCTGAGGATGACAGCAAAAATATTTTTCTTGGTACAGAAATTTGTACAATAAAATAGCATTTTCTTGTGGTGTTTCAGGCCATGAGGACTTAGAAAATTATATATATTTTAATATGTTGGTAGCAGTATTTTTTAAGCATCAGATATTAGTAGTTATAAACCATAGAGGGATTTTGTTGCATTTAGTATGTTAAAATGGAACAACTGTTTCTTCATTAATACTATTTTATCATAGACTTTCTTAATCTTTACAAGGATATCCTATCAGAAAAATAAGCACAATAATAATTATGCGTGTATTTTAAATTGTGTTTTTATGCCTGTGTCACTTCCTCTCTACTTTGAAAATATACTGTCCCTGTTGCACAGATGGGAAAACAGTGGCATCCATGTGAGGGGAAATGACTTCACCTGGAGGTCTTCTAGCAGAAGAGAGATCTCCTGGTCTCAAAGCACAACCTTATTATAAGTTGTATATTAAATTTATCAAGAGGTATTTGTAACTTAACAAAACAGAAGCTGCACTTTAGAGATATTATTTAACATTTACTTTTCCTCCCACAGGAACTTTTTACACCGGAGTGCAAATTCAAAGAGTCTGTTTTTGAAAATTATTATGTAATCTACTCATCCATGCTCTACAGACAACAGGAGTCCGGGAGGGCCTGGTTCTTGGGGCTGAACAAAGAAGGGCAGATCATGAAAGGAAACAGAGTGAAGAAAACAAAACCAGCAGCTCATTTTCTACCCAAGCCATTGGAAGGTGAGGTTCAGTCCATTGCTGACAAATCCTCCTATAAATCTCACAAGAAGAAGAGGGAACGGTTTCTAAAATACCCTTTGTGAATGTGCATACCCTGCACAGGAGCCATTCCAAGTGACAGTCCCCAGGATTCATGGAGCGGTTTTGTGCTTCAGCATAGTGATGCTAGAAAGGGCATCTGTAAAAACATTTTTTTCTGGGGATTAAGAGGTCATTTTGCAAGAAAATAAATCTTTTGTGGAAGTGCATTATGCTGTTTCTGAAATATTCTCTCAGTAGGGACAAAAGCTATAGTGAGTCTTGCAGCGAGAAAATAGTCCTTTCATTAAGCAGAATGAAATAATGGATATTGTAGGATAATTGGGAGTTATAAAGGGAATGGATGAAATGTCAGCATTTCAAAGTAAATGCTTTCTAATACAAAGCACAAAGTTCTCTATAAAATAAATCATACTCTATTACTTAGCCAGTTGATGCAACGCACATAACTTGCATAAATTGGCCTTTAAACCAATATAGAAGCAAAAAAAGTCATACTAACCTTACATACTAAAAGGATGTCAAATATTCTCTGAAAAAATGCATTCATTTATATCTTGGAACTTTTGGGTTATCCTATGTATTCTGTAGGCCTTTATAGACCTATTCTGCTTTTTGCTTCTTGTCCTGATGACACTCCAAATTTCTTTGATATTATTGCTACACATAGCCTCAGTCATTCTGAAAATTATCTCATTACTTAACATCTGAAAACACATACCTGAGTAATGCTTTAGTTAGCAGTCCCGTTTCTTTTAACATTTTAACTTAAAAATTTAGATTAAAGGATCAGTTTGTTAAATGTCTTAGAGTTTCATCATAAGGAAAGAATCTGAATAATCCAATGTTTAAACTTCATATTTGCATTCAGGTTGATGCCTTTGTGCTTTCTTGGTCTTGCAATAGCTTACAGTATTTTCATGACCTCTCAAGAATATTGACACTTTATATGTAAATCCCTTTATATTAAATTATAGGAGTTGTAGGGAGGGAAAGCCAGTGCATTTTTAGAAGCAATGTCAATTCATATAGATTAGGAGAGAAGTGACTTTTTCATTAATGTTTGGATGGTCAGACTCTCAGAATAGTTTAGACAAAACTTAGAAATAACTTGCTTTATATTGCCTATGAGTCATCAAATATGACAGCTCTTACTTTATAGTTCCATCTCATGTTATTCGACTTAATATTTTTGTAGGTCACAGTTGTTTCATCAAGGTCTTTTAATTAATTACACTGTCCTAAACACAGTTGTGGGGCCACTCTGAAGACATAGATCATAACCAGCCTTATGTACTCTAGAGAAGATGTTTAATTTCAGACTTTCAGAGCCATAAAAGGATTTAGATTATGTCATTGGAAATGTTAGAACAAGTATTTGATTAGTTAATGATTCTATGGGGCCCTTCAAATTTATTATGAAACTTCACACCACTGAAGATCAAGGTCAGTACTTTGATGCTCCTGCCTCCTACTCTAATTAGCCAAGGGATGAAGGGATTGTGCTCTCTATGGCAGCACACAGCAAGCCCCGAAATCATAGTGTGATGATTAATTCCTTTGACTGCTTTGACAACTCTTTTAACGTTGTTCTGATATAAATAAATGCTACTGAAGCTAGGTATAAGTGGAAATATTACCTGATTCACTGACATGGAAAATGAAATTGAATTATCCAAAAGCATTAATCATTAAGGCAGCTGGAACTGTGTAATTGAACACATGTACTTTCCTCAAAGGATTTGAAGTGGTTAGATAGGGACTGAAGCCCACGGGCAAACTTTCAATTCCTCTGAGAATTCAGTTAATAGTTTAATTTTGAGTTTTCTGCACTTCTGTGTTCAGTGGAGATCAGTGGCTACTGCATACGCTTTTTGGAAAAGAAAAAAACCCAAACATGTTGTGTGCTCTCCGCAGCACTATCTTGGACATTTCTTCAGTACACACCTGAAGAGATCAAGGCCAAACTCCTCAGATTTGGGAGACAGATGTACAAATAACTTTGTAGAACTGGACCTGAGCCTAGTCTTGCAATATAGGACTGAAAAAGAACACTTAAGTCTAGACAACTGTATGGTATGATCTCATTTGTTAAATACCAGCTGTCTTATCATATTTTACTTCTAAAAACTTGCAGATACATGCATATGTTTGTGTGTATATTTACATTTTTCTGTGTCTGCCTCATGCAAAGACAGAACAGTAGTTTTTCATTTCCGAGGCTTCTATAGTTTCCACTAAACAAGCAAGCATAGTTTCCTACTGTGTTTTTGAGTCAGATATGGAAGAAGTGAGAAATTTGCAAAGCTATCAGACATGCAAAACTACTGTCTGTTGAAGTAAAGTTTCCCTCACATGCAAGAGGAACATGGATTATAGTACAGTATCAGTTATTGTAAAAAATTAATCGTCTTTGAGATAAGCTCTTAAATGAGATACATTCTTAAAAATGTCTCTCCTTTTCTCCTTTCTCCCCTCAGTTGCCATGTACCGAGAACCATCTTTGCATGATATTGGAGAAACAGTGCCAAAGGCTGGGGTGACTCCAAGTAAAAGCACAAGTGCATCTGCAATAATGAATGGCGGCAAACCAGTTAACAAGAGTAAGACAACATAGCCAGATCCTCACAGGTGTTGTGACTTACTGAGTCCCGAGTACAGTTGAGCGATTTATCCTTGCCAGACTTCCCCTCTGCAGTGTCTGTGGATCAGCTTGCGGCAGGTCACAGGCTTGCTCGTTGCTGTTTCTGAACTGAGTTGTTGCAAGCGGATAAATCTCAACGTGTAGCTCCACCCACAACAAGAAGACACCTGGATGAACCAGCTAAACTCAGACCATGGAATGCCCTACCAGATATTGGAATGCCTTTTTAATATCTTTTCTGTGACTGTGACACTTCATGTGAATGACATACTTCACAAGTACACTTGATACCTTGCCTGCTGACAGTTGCCCATAATCCCTTTTTGAGTCCAGTTTCAGCAAAATCCATGTGTTTAAGTTCTATTTTGTAGCACACAAATAATCAAGTAATTTCTAGTTAGATGCTGTAAACCTGTGCTATTATGGATTTCTCTTCCTCCCCTTTTTATAAGGCTGCTTGCTCCACTGTCTGTGACCTTTTGCAGGGATTGTGTTTCTCTATAACTTAAGTGTTGCCGGTGGCTTAGTTTTGAAAGCAATCAGGGAATCAGGAAGCCTTCAAAAATCTATAATTACAAATTATATCTATAAAGAATAGGATTGTTGTCTCTGGCTTACAATATTGATTAAATACTCTTTAGTAACAGATACTGTGCTTCTGAGGTTGGCATTATAGTGGAGGGAAGAGTGTCAAACACAACCAACAGGAGGTTTTCTGAAATGAGTGTTTGGCATCCCCCTATAGTTTCTTTTTGTGTGTGTGTTTTATACATATCACAGGCTTACTGGTAATGGTAACATTTGCCTTGCCCAGCGAGCAAGACCCACTCATTTTTGGGAAAGTGGGTCCAAAGAATTTTGTAGGCCTTGTAGGCCTGAATTAAGGCTCATTTTTCATCTACTAAATCTTCATTGTTTGAAAAAACAACCACCACCAATTAAAAAAAAAAATACAACTAACCAGAATTGCGCTACCTAAATTCATTTCAAATACAATCCTTTCCTGTTTTTAAGGAACTGAACTTAATGCCATTGTTACTTTTGGCTGAATCTCACACCTACTTAGCAAAGCATGGGCAAGGATGTTGTTGTGTTCTTTTTTGCAGCACCAATGCAAAGGGTAGTTACAAATTATAGTTTATTATTTCTAGTGTTTTAAAATAAAGTTTTAAAACTGGACATATTACAAAACTTTATTTTTATTTTCTGCCAAGCATGCAAAGTCCGGTCCTATGTATCTCACTGATATCTCAGTACGTACCTCCACCCAGCTTCCTAGGATAATACGCCCACCCAGTTGCTAGATTGAAGGTGCCTTGCCTTGATCTCTGTATACTGTACTTTCTCCTACATGAACCTAGAAGAAATCAGAAATATCATAAAATTGAAGCCTTGGATCCTATTACCAGAAACACAATCAACACTTTGAGTTTGTCACTTGTGAACAATGAAAAAACTGTTGGGGGCGGGGGGAGGGAAGATTTAGAGAGTGCCAGAGAGGTGCCATGGAAGTCTTGCACGCTTAGTTATAGGCTTTCAGAGGACTAAAAATACGGGTACTCTCTGTGTGCTTAAGAAAGTTATTTGTTTCTCAGAAAGGGTGACAAGGACCAAACTGTACTTCAGTCTGGAAAACTGTGTGGCAACACTCTATTGGCCTCTTGCTGTTACCTTGATATTTAAAGACAAGAACAGGAAATCATCTGTTCCTTTTTTAGCATTGTATTTCTGGCAATTTGTTTTATCACTTATTTGTGCTGAAGTCCCTAACAGACACTGCTGGTTATTTCAGACTGCCTGTCTGCTCAGCTGAATGACTGATTCAGTCTGAATGAACTCTGTGCTGTTTTTCAGATGTGTTCTCTTTTTATAAGCAACATATAGTGCACTCTTCAAGGAGGCTACTGTAAAGCTGCTAAAATCTAGATAAACTTTTTTTTTTTGTAGGCCAGACTTCCTTGTTTATATACATAATATGAGAACAGCAAGCTAACACTTGGTGTTGGGTCTTTCTAGGGAGGGAATGAATTAAGCATGAAACCCACTATCAACATAGGGGAAAAAAAATACAAACCTACTCTAATACTGTGATAAAAATGCAAAGACTTTGACTTAGACTGTGCCCTTGCCTGCTAGCATGAAATATGTGTGTGTGGGAAAAAATACTTTATTAAAAAACTTCAGTGAACCCCTCTCATCCCATCCAGCCCAGTGGGATTTGTGCACCATCCCTGAGAAAACAAAACAAAACCAAAGCAACTCACATGGTGAGCTGGGTGCTTGCTCTGCATCTGGAGGACCCACATGAGGCAGCAGCCTTGATGTTGTATTTATCTGTTGGGTCCCGGAGGAGGCCCCAGGCTTCCCTACAATTATAAGAGGACCACTTCCCAATATTTTGAGTAAGATAATACAGCTGAAGGCTACATTGTCTTTCTCACCTGCATTTCATAAGAGTTCATGAGGAGGGAATACATGTGTTCATGTCACATGCAGACATCTTTTTACTCTCCCAGTGTAAGAGCCTGGGGAGAGACAGGGCTGAGCCATGCAAGGAGGTTCTGATTCATGGCCTGATGCTACACAAGTATTGTTTTCAACATTAGACTTTTGATCCTGAGTAATTATGATCTGTGAACTAGTTTGGGGGGCTATAATTAAGGTCAGATTTATTTTTTGTAAGCAGTTATTACATACTGGAAATACAGCATTCTTATTTATTATTTTCTTGTTTTGTTTCTGTGGGCTAAATCCATATGTGTGTTTAATTGACTGAATAGTTGTCCTTAAAAATATTTTTTCTACAATCTGTTTAAACATACAAAGGGGTCTTTGTGCTTTGTTTCCTCCCTTCAATTTTGTCTCATCTCACCTGTTGCATGGGAAGAGGATGGCAAGACTGAACTGCATGTAGTAGGTTGTGTCTATCAAAGAACTGTTGGTCTGTATTACTAAATTTACATACACATATGCAAAGAGTTTGTCTGCACTGTACAGTTTGTGTTTATTCTGATTTGTTGTATACATAGATTCAACATTATTAATAAAACATTTATATGAAGGCATAGTGGAAAACAACAAAAAAGTTTATGTAAGAAGTAGACTGTGCAAAACATCACTGCACTGGCCACAGGATGGTGAAACTTCCTGTAAATAGGTTGGCACTCAGTTCTCCCCTTTTACCATGCCAAAGAAAATTTTAGCTCCTTAATATAATACCTCTCTTGCTGTTCTCCAGGATGAGACTTCACCATTTTCTTCCCTCTAAAATTAATTTTTCTGTTAAATGAAGGCTGTTTTCAACTGTCTGTTACTTCTAAAGTACTGTATAGTAAACCTGATGGAATCTATTTGTATTTACAGATTGGGGTTTTTTGTACTTACATGTCCAGCTGTCTGTGAATCTGCAGCGTTCCAGATCTTTTGCATGCTTGCTTTGTATTTTGTTCTTCTTCTGGGTTTTATCTAATCTTTGAGAGACTCTTTGCACTGCAATCCAACCTCATTTTACCATTTCATATGTTAACACTGCACATAGTAACTATCTCTTTCCTTTTTTTTTAATCTGTATTTACAGTTCTATTTGTCAAAATCAGTCACACCTGCACAGTTTTAGAAATCCAGTTTTAAGTAGATATGAACTACTTCAACAAAGCACCATTTTGTTGTACTTCAAAAATTTTATAAATACACAAGAATCCTTATGAGATTTCTCACATGATAGAGCCTATAGAAAGGTGTCTACAGCTTTTAAGTGCTCTGTAGTTCACATAACACGGCTTTAGCTTAATTTGCTGGATTTTTTAGCCACTCTCAAATACTTTTTTAATCTATTGTCATTTTCATAAACTTTAACTTGTGTACAGTCAAGTTGGTTCTTAACAAACCCCTTTCCCCCAAATAGAAAGTAAAGCAATTCACTTTGACTATGGTATATACCTGAAACAACACTAAGAACTCTGACTTTTTGTATATATATTGGGTAAATTTTTCTCTTGGTTTAAAACCACTGTAAGCAATGAGGTATGAAAGCAGGCTGTTTGGTCCATGCATTCAAAGTGCGTCTTGCTGATCCATCTGTTTATTGGTATAAAGAAGAAATTACTCAGCTCCATTCAAATGGGAATGCAAGTAAAATCAGACTAAGTAGGTAGGTTATCTTTCTTTTAAATGCCCAATGCATTTTAAAATATCTAAGAACCAGGCAGGGTGGGGGGCAGAAGTGATGGGAGAAGTGATGACTAGTGCAAATAGTATGACTTAGTTTTAAAAATGTAATAAAATTTTTGTTCTATTACCTAGCCACAGAAATACTCAGCTTTCTTCATCCCAGTATCATTTAGCTGTATCGTTTAGCTACAAAGTGAGATGTCATTTTGTAAAGAAGTGAGGGCAGTGTATCAGAAATGTCAGAGCAGGTTCATGATTAAATGTTCATTTGCGTTTTTATAAAAGAAAGTATGGCCAGGGAAAAAAGGATGACAAGAAGGTTAATAATTTACACATGCAAATCAGTCCACAGCTGTTTTATAGGTGATATTACACATATGTTATATACAATCCTGCAAGTGTATTGTGGAAGTATCCAGAACACTTCTGGATTGTGTTCTTTCTCTCATAAGAAGAAAGCAAGGCTGTAGTGTCTTTTGTTTATAAGGTTTATCAATCTATCCAATACGAAATCCCCAATCTAACTAATACGAAATCCCCATTTATCCAATTTGTTTTTGCCACCTAGACCTTGGCCTTTTGCCACAGTCCTGGAAGCAAGTTTTTACAGTCACTAGGTATAAAGAATCAAACAGTATGTTTCACTCCTTTACATCTCTTCCTGCTTTTACAGTTTATGTGTCTGGAATTTCTGTCACAGGGAATGAGGTATAAAATCACAATTTATTAATACAGCTCTTATTTTCACATATGTGGAATAATAATTTTATATCTTCTGATCTAATTTTTCTTGTGAGGAAATGAGCCACAAAACAGATCTGCTGGGAGTTACATGATCAGAGCGGGGCGAACGCTCAAGCAACATTACAAGAAGCAGAATAAAATTGGAGAGGAATTTATGTATACATTATATTTTTAGTGGTCCTAGTTAATACTTTAAGGTTAGTAGCAATGGCACCATTTTGTTTGATAATTTACATTTTAATGAATCACTGACATTATCTGTCTTAGAATATTCTAGTGTTTTTCCATATGTACCTTAACAAACAACTTGAATAGCACTTTTTTCAAATGCTATGGCTATGTAATCCATGCAGTAGCCAAAATGTTGGAGTTGATTGTTTTTTTCTTTTTAAATCTGACTGGAAATCAGAATCATCTTAAACTCTTTAAGTATATACATTTAAAATCATAGAATCATAGAATGGCCTGGGTTGAAAAGGACCATAGTGATCATCTAGTTTCAACCCCCCCGCCATATGCAGGGCCGCCAATCACTAAACCAGGCTGCTGAAATGAAAGCAAATTACAAAGTAAAATGAGTGAAATATGACATTGCAACCCTCTAAAGAATTCTTCTTCTTTCTATGAATATGAGTACCTGAAATACCACAGATGATCTAAAGTATATATAAATCTGCTTCTCGTGCCATGAAACAAGACAAAAGCATCTACTGAACCTAAATAAGAGTTTTGATTATCTAGTATTTTCATGTTAGAGTACTAAAAACAAATGGAAGGAAATCAAGGAAAACTTTGTATCTTTCATTGTTTACACTCTGATTCAGCAGATGAATGTATATGTGAAAAAAACACATTATAAGATGATTCAGGTCAGTGGTATTCATAAATATAAATAAATCCAACAATCTGTGCTCTCCAGACACCAGGGTTGACAAAATGCATATGTGTTAAATTTAAGAAAATGTTCCTGTTAAGCTCTACAGAGTTTAAGGGTTGTAAGTATAAAATATAATTTCAAGATGAATTTTACTTTGAAGATTTTTTTATACTGTATCAATACATTTTAGAGTTCTGCCTGATATTTTGGTTATCTCAAAAGAGAGCAGCTACCATATTTGGGATGTATTTATCTGCATAACATATGTTAGTTATGCATGGATGTTTGGTGGTTATACTCCCTGAGAACATGGGTTTCACAAGCTTCATTTTTAGACAGAAAGAATCCAGGTTAAGGAAATAAATTGGGAAAGAGAAAGCTCCATGGGAAGGGATAATAAAAGTGACTAAATAAATTCATTTAAAATTTTTGCATTCTATTACATGTTCTGTACCATTGTATTTTCCTATTTCAAAATTGTCCTTTCTAAAAGAAAACTAATTTCTAGACTAATACTGGAAATAACTTTTTTGGTTGATATATAGGTCCTTTATTTCTGAGTCATGTACCTCTTCAAAAATCAGGACATTGGCACCTAAACCACAATGTTACAGTTTGGTATTAAAAAGAAATATTTTCCAACCATTTAAGCAATTTCTCGCTCAATCATGGTTTCACAAAATGTAAACACTTTTGAAACTAAAATGTATGTAACTTTTTTGCTCTAAAGAATTCAAGGGCTGCCAAATCTACATGTAAAAAAAAAAAAAAAAATCGTGTAAATAAGTTAGGGAAGTCCCAATAGTCGTGCATCATTCATAACTCAATGTGAATTTCACACTGAGCAGCATTTCACCATTGGAAAATAAAAATAAAATTTTTGTTCATACCACTGCTTTGTTTGTATTTACTGTATTAAAATTTTAATTAGTTTGTTGCCATTGTTGGAGCATCTTTGGCGAAGACCAGGCTACTGCATAGCATAGCTGATTTTTCAAGTCAGTTGACCTTCAGGCTCCCCACTTCTATAAAAGCAGTTAAATTCAATGAATACCTTGTGTGACAGTGCAATCTGTTCCAAACAGTGATTTCTAATAGCATACGGAATTGTCATCCTAAAAGTTAGTAGTATAACAGATTTTAATTTGCTTTACTTTTAGGAGGACTAGGCAACTGCACATACATAGAACAGTATGATAAAAGTACATATGAATTGCGAGATACATATTCAGAATAGGTAATCAAACATTTATATCTTTATTAGTTTAATTCCTTATACTCCTATAGGTTATGTATTTGAAAGTATCGTAGTATGTAAACTAGATAACTAACTCACCGACGCATTAACAACAGAAACTAGGAAGTTCTTTTGTGGACAGGGGTCTGTTCAAACATTTTGGGTCTTCAGTCTACGGCTGTCAGGTAATTGGACCTCAGACGTACAAATAGAGTTCTTTGACCAAATAAAAAAAATCATTAATGTTTGGTTAAGCTTCATTACAGCTTCTCTCAATTTATGAGCTGGTGCATAATCAGGATTGTTAGAAAGAAAAAAGGGCTGAACAATGTATTTGCCAAACACCATAAAATAAATCAAATTAATTTGACAAATATTCAGCTAGTGCTACTCTTGTACATGAATACTGTTGAATACTGATCTGGAGAGTGAACACCAAGTAAATAATGTTAAAAACAGGCTTTCTTACACCTTTTCCAAAGGTTGCTGAAGAAATGGGCATTATGGATGTTACCTCAACCCCACTGAATTTACCAAAAAACTCTGGAGAAGGTCCACAAATGCAGTATTTTATGACTTCACCTTTTAGAACTCGGACAGTCCTGCTCCCAAGGATTTTTAACGGTTTTCTTTTAGGTTTTCATGCATTTCTTTAAGAAGCAGCCCTTCAAATTACTGTTCTAGAGTATTTACACCATGTACTTATGTGTGAATTCACATCCACACCTACACACTGAATACTTCTGAAATTAAATGTTCTAGCAGCCTAAAGAAAACAAAACAAAACAAAACAAAAAAAAACCCAAAAAACCCAAAAAAACCCTCAGTCTTTGGTGTCCTTTGTTAAGGGTATTCTCTCCCCATCCAGATTTCACAAGCATTTCCATTCCATCCTTCCCAGCACTCACAGTTTCCACAGCTACAAACACCATTGCCTAGAACAGAATGAATAAAAGACAATTATTATAATTGAAATGTACAACATTAAAATGTGTTTTATGGGAAGTAAAAGGCCATGTTGGAGTACTTGCGTTGTTCCTTTGTTGCTTCCCCCCCCCCCCATTTTTTTTCTTTGGAAGGAAGCAATTACTGTACCATTGCATCAAGAAGCCACACCAAACCTACACTTACAAAGCATCAATAGCATTCTTGCAATAATTCCATCAGCAGAATTGCAAATACTGTGATTATGCCACCACTATTTGTACCCAGCTGTTGAGGCCCAGTGTTCACACTGTACCTCAAGGTGCAAGGAAAAACAAGGTTACTTTTAACTATTATGCAGAAAGAAAAAGAAATTAAAAGCTACAAACAGAATAGCAACAAAAACATCACTTTGAACATGAAAAACTTTAAACTTAAATTCTCAGAAGTGCTAGGCAAATAAATAATATCTCAAGCTCTCTATTAGATGGAAAATGTGTTGGTCCTATTTTGACAGAGGAAACATTAAGCACCAAGACCCATATTTTCATTTTATTTCAGTATTTTTCTTGACTCCTGGATGCTCAGCTTGAGACCTCTACAACCTGGGTTTCCAACGTGAACTCCTCTTCTTACTGACTTAATGAAGATCCATGAATAGCCACTGAAGCTGATGATGAGGCTCCTGTTGCCTCTATGCTGACTACTTGCCCGCAGAAAAGGACCCTTGCTAGCAGGGCTAGCTGGAAGACACAATTTACTACTGTCAGCCCTCCCACTCTCACTCTAGTTGGCTTGTAGATTTCCTCCACATCTAATAATTGCTCAGCAAAGATTTTCTAAAATTGAGATTTGTAACAGGAAGCAGTGAGTTAATTTAGCAATTCCCATGTTACTTCTTGTCACTAGATTTGTCATAAGGGTTTGTGGGCAGCCTGCCCATTTCTAGCTGCATCTGCCACCTGAACTCTCAGACAATGTTAAGGTGAAGCTGCTTTAATCATTAGCCGTCATGTCATAAGAAAAACTGTTAGGTATTTCAGCCTCCTGCCGAGAATCATCTGGTTGCCAGGAAGCTCTGTTAACCCACACAGCTATGCCTCTCACCTACCTAAGATCATCAGACAGGTGAATTTTGTCTATGACTTCAATGTATTCAACACATAGAAAGTCCAGTAAGAGAACAAAAGTTAAAGAAATCTCACAATGCTGACATTGTACATCCTTTGCCAAAAAGCACTAACTTATAGTCTACTACAGTGAAAATTGTTGGTGGATTTCATAGCTGACTATTTAAATTCATATCCAGGCTTTCAACTATTGTTTTGAAACCTTAAGTTGATTATTGCACTGCATGAAGAAACCATTATAGCGGGTTTGAATAACCAGCAAATGCACTTCCTCTGTCAGTGGAGAAAGAAGAAGCTGGGCTTTGTCTAGCGTAATTCCCATCAATACAGTTTGTTTCTTAGAGCAATTAAGTGTTAGCCTGTACTGCACCTGTGCAAATGAGACCATCATATTTGTCACAGTCTCTGTCATCGCATTCACAGAAATCGCCTGAAATGTACCATTCCTGTGGTGAACAGATGCACTTTCCACAGTGGCAGGAACCTGAAATCACAAAAATTATTACTCGCAGTCAAAGAGCATTTTCAGACTAGAAAATAACATCCCCAGACACACACGTGCACACATACACACGTGTGCATATGCACAAAATTGCTACCTAAGAGGCTATTGTATAAAAGAAAATAATCAAGCTAAAAGCTTTTTGAATAAAATGCTTCTTTTGGGGTGAGCTAGAGTATGGTGGGACGTTACTGCTAATGCTTTGGTTGTGCTATTTCACTTAATCAGGACTCATTTTGAAGCTTTCTTTTGGTTTCAGAGACCTACAATCAGGGCTACTCTTCCCAGTAACTGTTTCTCTTTTACTAGAAAAGCTCATATTGTCCCTGAACCACTGTTACTGAAGGCAATAAAATCATACCCAGGAAGAAAATGGTCCTCCTTGTCTAAAGGCTTTAGAGATGAGTCCACAGAAGACCAGAGGGGCCTAACACTATCATCTAGAGTCCGAAATCCTCATCACCACAAACGAGGTTGCTCCACCTCTCATGGAATTACTAAATAATTGTTCTAGGTCAGAAAGAGTTTGTGCACGCAATGGCGGGTCAAAAACAGAGTATGCCAATGCCCCTTGTTAAGACAAGCCACTGTCCTCCTTCTCAGGGATATCAGGTCGCACCGCCACAGGCAAAGAAGGCACTTCATGGTGACATTCGGGTGACACCATAACCCACTGAGAACTAGGGTAGCACCAGAAACCTCCGTTTAAGTGAAGACTCAGAGACATACCTACCTTCAGAAGAAGGTTCATGGCTCTGAATCCTGGAAAGGGACAGTTGCCCCCAGGCAATCTTTGTCAGGAAGCCTGTAGCCCAAGAAGGGTGTGGGAGAGGCTTTCTGCAACTAGAAATGCCACTAGGAGATGATACTTCTTCCTGGCTGATTCCAATGCCCAGCTGAAGAGAGCTCACTTTTACGGACCCCATCCTCAGCTGTCTGACCTTGCACAATGTTCAGTCACTTAAACCCCAAGGTGGGGTGCTTGCCTACTGCTGAGGAAAAATCCTTCTGTAGACCTAGCCCTAAGAATTGGTTGCAGAAAAAATCAATGCAAAAATCTCAAAAACTAAATAAATTATAACAAAGAATAGAAACATATTTTTAATTATGGGAGGTGGAATTAAAAAAAAAAATCACCAAAGAAGCTGTTGACCTTTAACAGAACATGCTTATACATGAGTTAGATGCCGTTAAAAATCCCACCCTCTTGCAATATTTCCAGAATTATTCCAGTACACCAATGTGTTTAATGCAATATTAAATAAAAATATATAGAAGGAAGCTTGTTTATGTCATAATACAACCTAAAAAGAATCCATGGGTTACTTAACAGGCCCTGAGACAAAGTGTATAAAATTATGCTTTTCCATCTTTCCATTCCTTTCAGTGACCTCTGAATAAAATCCATAGTAAAAATCCAAATACACATTTTTTAAAAAAATTTGGATCTGTCAATATCAGCCCATTTTCCCCTAAATACTGAAGTGTGTCTGATCACTGAAACTTAATTCTTTAAAACTTCAGAACATCCTCAGCAGAGTATCTAATTTTTTGCTTAAAAATGTAAGTATTCAGTGTTTAAGTTGACAAAAATTAACTGATTGCTTAATTTTAGAGAAATGCTGTTTTAACATGTAACATATGGAAAATGTAAATATATACAGGAAGAGCTAGTGATTGGAACATTTGAGGATGGAAGCATTTGGTTAAGCATCTACTTTTTTCTGTGGGTTCTGAGTATTGATTACCAAGCCATGGGCTCAGAAAGTACTGACATTCCCTACAAGGATAAGAAATGTCATTGTACAAAGAGGCAGTGGAGGACAGCACACATATTTCATGGTGCCTGTATAAGAGCTACACTAAAACATACTTGAGGAAAATTTAAACTCAATGTCTCTGTTTATACAAACTACAAGGTACTGACAGCTGAAAATAATGATGAACAGTATAAGAATGTTAGTGAAATTTACGCAATTAGTAAGAGCATGACATTGCAAGAAACCTGAAGTGATTCTTCATAAGCAAGCACTGATGCTGCTAGTGACTGATGCCCACAATGTTTACAACTATTTTGCAGAAGATACAGCAAATTTAACACCAAGTCAACCAAGGAAGATCAGGCTCCATAATGTGAAATCTGTTAGGGACAATGAATGTATCAAGTCTTTTCCCTGAACAGAGCATGCTGCTCTGGGAGGCTCCTGAGTTTAATTAAATTGAGTCTAATGAGTTGCAGGGTGTTTCCTGGGAACGTGGCCAGATCTTCTCGGATGAGATTTGGCTCATTACCTAGCCCACGTCCTGCACCATTACAGTAGCCATCTGCAGCCCTACATTTACTGCCAGGGAGGCAGCAGCGTGGTGGGTGTTGCTGTTTTCCTTGGGAAGAGCTTTTACTACAGGTGGTATAGTAAGCGAGCCAAGATTTTGAAAACAGCCTAGGAATGTGGATGTCCAACTTTGCTTATATTAACAGAGTGTAATTTTCTGAAAGTGTTCAGCAGTTATCTGCTGAAAACCAGGACTCTAACTTAGAGTCTGTTAAATCTGACATGCAGAAACTCAAGCTCCCTCAATCGGTTATAGCACTTGCATATCTTGGCTAGGTTTCCAGCAAAGATGCAATAACCACGATTAGTGCATGGGTTCAAAATTCCCTTTTATTTGATCAGTATTGCTCAGTATAATGAAACAGAAAGAAAAATTTGTCATTTTGGCCTCTGGATAGTGCTAGTGACACCAGCTATGAACAACACTTTAAAGGATGGGTACCCATTAAGACATGATTTCCAGACACGTATTTAAACATCAAGAATAGATTTGCCTAAAAAAAAAGGGGGGGGGGGGGGTGTGGCCCCAAAAAAACCCTTAAGCATAGAAACAAACGTTATGAGCAGTTAGACTGTCTTTGCCTGTGATCCCCATCCTCAGAGGAGAGGCAGGAGATAGTAGCCTCCTTGGATATTCACTGGCCTCACACTTCTGGAAGTTATCTTATGTAGGTATTTCTCTGCTGAGACAAGCACTTACATATAACCAGCTGGTCCCACAATAGAGCTGTTATAGCATCTAATTTGACACAATTTTGTTATATTGACTGTCCTCAGGGAAACCTTCCATCACACTGGAAGCTTATCTGTGCTTAGAGGCTGAAGAAACTTAAAAAAAATATCCCACCAGTGTTGCTAAATATGGATTTAGGGTCAGGTTTGTAATTCCTATAGAAAGTAAATGCTGTTCAACAGTGCGCTACTACCTTAGAAAATCTGGGCCTTTGAAGCCTCCGTTCATGCAGTCAGGTTTAAAAGCATTACCTGCCTGTACAACCTAGAACAACTTTCAGGCTGCTCCAGCCTGCATCAGTGACCAAATCCCAAACCACCCCCTGGGTAGCATAGCCAACAAAGGGGAAAAAAAAAAAATAAAAAAATCCTTGACATCTCTGCAAATTCCTGCCAGTTTATCTGCTCCCAATCCTCAAAGTAAATTGGAGCCTTGATATATGTGCTTAAAGCTAATTGTTCTCAGAGTAAGACCCACAGACTGGAATAAATATCTCTCAGCCATCCTTACAAAAAGGTAGCAGGTAATACAAATATTTTAAAATTCAACACCATTTTTCATGTTTATATTTATTTAGAATCTTATACAGTGCATTTTATTGATTTTAAGCATATTTGCTGACCTTCATGGTTCATGTTAAAAAAAACAGGGATACCAAGGCTAAGACAAGAAAAGTTTGCTTCTGCAGTGAAAACAGAGTAACTCAATTTCCCCAGTAAGTCAGCATCCTCTTACATACACACTAATTTAAAGACAGACACATCTTCTGGAAACAACAGGGAAACAGTGCAACTTCCTCATTTTCTATGACATTGAGACAACCAGGTAGAAAAAAAAAAATAAAATGGTGTAGTGAGGAAGAATTCTGGTAAATGATAGTAGAGAAGCAAGAAGGTCAGACTGGAAACCCTATTGAAATTTCCTTTGCACTGAAATAAAATGTACCAAAGGGACAACTGGAACTCTTCCTGGTGTAGAAGGCTCCTAACTGTTTTTTCCAGCTAGCACGTTTCTTCCCTGTCCATGCAAGGGATACACAAACAGAGGGAATGGCACGTTCAGTCTGGAGTGAGCACACTTTAGCCTCCAGCCAGACCCACCACCTGTTCTTTGTCTATTCTCTTTCTTTCAGACACACTATATACAAAAACAGGCAGTTTGCACTGTGGGGTAGCTAAAAAGCCCCTTTTCCAGTAATGCAATTTCCTACTCTGAAAGACTGCAAGGTAAGAACCTCAGAGAACAATTTCAGATAATTATCAAGATTTTCTAAATTTTATTCCTCCCTGTGGTAATATTTTATAGCTGGACTGAAGCTGATGCAACCACATGAATAAAAATTAGTAAATGAGAGAGTTTGTGGGTTTCTGTCATGGGGGTTGCAGACATCTACCTTGCTTTTGCTGCTCTGTTGGGGAGGTGGGTGATTACACCAAATGTTGCTGTTCAATGCAGCCCATCAGATAAAATAAACACATACAGGAAATTATATGCTATTAACAAATTGCATAGGAGAGCAACGCTACTAAACATGTACGTCTGTGGTGGGTGTTTGACAAAATGGATGTAAGTGCATTACGGAGCCAAATATAACATCCTTTTAATAATAGGTGCCTTTGAAAGAAAGAGTTACTAAACAACAACCCACTGCTATGCACATTAGTCTTCCAGAATATGATAATTTTCTTCTGGCAGGGCACTGACATGGGGTAGCTCAGCTGCTGGTTCTTACCCTTCCCCGAGCATAATATGCCATCCGCTGACTCGCAGAGACTTCTGCTCTCCTCTTCTGTCATGTTGCACTTCCTTGAATGCTGGCACAACTTTCCAAACCACCCGTCCTGGCAAATGCATCGGCCGCATGAGCAGATACCATGGCCTGTAACGACACCAAGGTTGGTTATGAGCAAAATAAGCAGAGAGCAGTGACAGTCACAACTGAGATAATCTTCAGACCTCTGCAGGCAAAGTGCATGCTATGGGATAGACAGGCAGACAGATGGACAGCACAGCTTTCCAGCAGGGCAGCCTTCTTCAGTTTTCTCATTCTTGTGTTAAACAGGGTGCCCTAGTGATGTGCAGAAAAGAACAGGAATGGCTCCACTCATCCAAAAAGCTCAGCATCAGCTCAGTTTTATGGGATGTTCCCTTACCCACAGTGTACTGAGGACAGACACAACTCCTTTCCTCCTATGTCTTTACTCCTGCAGCTTGATGCTAAAGTCTCACTTCCTATACTATCACCTGAAGAAGAAGACCCCAGTACAGGGGTGAGAGCAGCACAGCACACTGCAGAACAGGTAAGGGAGATAGAAACTACAATCTCCTCCAGCAGCCCATTACTGCTGGTTATCTGCTGTAGTGGTTGGAGCAGCTGATGTGCAAAGCCTGGATTCAACATACTCTGCAATTACTACAGATTAAGTTATACAGTACAGGATGAAGATCATTTCCCTAGGGTCTCATGCAATTGCTACAATTGGTTGTACGTAAACTCAACTGGCAACCTGCAAAGAGTTCCTCTCATCACCCTAACAACATCCTGTTTCTCTTCTGCATGTCTTCTCCAGACATAGCTATCCCAGCTCAGCAGTTTGAAAGGTTTGGCACTTTCACTCTTGATGCTGTAGTGAAATGCTGAGGGAGGAGCGGGAAGGAGGAAGAGACTAGACCATTCTCCAGAGCACACAGTTCTATGACCCCAAGGCAGGACTTTGAAGAAGAATGGGCAGGCTGCCATGGTGGGCTCTCTCCACAGGGACACATAGATTTCAATTCCCAGACCAAGACAAGAAGCCTGAATAAGAAGGAAGATGGACAGACAGAAGAAAAATACAGTAGGAAGGACATAGCTATCGAAAGATGATAAATAATAATAAGGGGGAAAAATAGGGAGAAATGAAAGGACAGAAAGAAGAGAGGAAAGAGAAAAAAAAAGTAGAGGGCAAGCGGAGAGGAATACGTTCAAAGGGAATGACAACTGAGGGAATTGTGGATGAGGAGTCAACTGAAAGCTTATTGGTCAGGATCAAAGGGAGGGCAGGGACAGGGGACGTTGTAGTGGGGGTCTGCTACAGGCAACCTGACCAGGAAGACCAAGTGGATGAGGCCCTCTATAGACAGATAGGAGCAACCTCATGCTCACAAGCCCTGGTCGTCATGGGGGACTTCAACCACCCTGATATCTGTTGGAGGGACAACACATCAGGGCATAAGCAAGGCAGGAGGTTCCTGGAATACATTGGTGATAACTTCCTTCTTCAAGTGATAAAGGAGCTAATGAGGAGAGGTGCTGCACTGGACCTTGTTCTCACCAACAAGGAAGGGCTGGTGGGGAATGTGAAGCTCAAGGGCAGCCTTGGCTGCAGTGACCATGAAATGGTGGAATTCAAGATCCTTAGGGTGGCGAAGAAGGCACACAGTAAATTCAGTACGCTCAAGAGAACAGAATTGGCCTCTTCGGGGATATGCTTGGTAGAGTACCATAGGATAAAGCTCTAGAGGGATGAGGGGCCCAAGAATGCTGGTTGATTTTCAAGGATCACCTCCTCCAAGCTCAGGAGCAATGCATTTAATATCTAATCTAATGCATTTAGATATTAGGAAGAAAACATTTTCCTGTGAGGGTGGTGAGGCACTGGAACAGGTTGCCCAGAGAAGCTGTGGATGCCCCATCCCTGGATGAGGCTTTGAGCAAACTGGTCTAGTGGGAGGTGTCCTGCCCATGACAGGGGGGTTAGAACTCAATGATCTTTAAGGTCCATTCCAACCCAAAATCTATGATTCTATGATTCTATAAAAGGTCAAAGAAATCCTAGGACATGGGTCAAGGTAGACCCTAGAAGCTACAATTGATGTTTAAAAAAAGGGGGGAAAAATTAAATATAATTTTTTGAGAATTATTTGTACAAAGATTAATAAAAATGGAAAATGTTTTGAGTAGTAAACTAAGAGGAAAATTTGTCCAGGAAGAAGGGAGAAGTGACAACAAATGTAGGCAAGAACACAGAAATGGAAAATGGAAAAAAAAAAAAAAAAAAAAGAAAAAAAAAGTAAGAAATGTTTCCTAACCAGAATTTCACTTTTCAACCTGGAATAATATTTCTGCAGCAGAGAATATAATTCCTTAGATAATCAGTTTACTGGGCTTAAAAGAAGTAAATTGTACATACCAGTGACTTTTGTCCTATCTTACCTGCTATGTAGGGCGAGAGAGTGGAAATGAGGGAACTGAGATAATTTCGGAGCATGGGCTGGGAAGAAGAGAACAAGTAGTAGGAGTATCTGGCAAAGCATTGAGCTGTAGGATGCAGAGAAGCAAACCAGCAATTTTGCTTTTCTCATCTGTGGGCTTCTCATGAGGCAACAGCACAACCTGACATTGTAAACTGGGAGGCAGCACTGGTAGAAGCCCAAAGGAGAGACAAACGTTGCAGTTTGCTATAATTCCTTTATGTTTTACTGGTGACCAAATACTTTACCATTTTAAATTAGAAAATACTGGAAACTCCAAAGTCTTGGAGCTGTCATTTACAGGAACCTCAAAGTTCAGAATAATTTTTGTATCCTAGACTGTGTGTTGAACTTTGGGTTTTTATCTTGCTATCTATACAACTTTAAATGTTCAGTAACAATGATACAGTCTTATGACAGAATTCCTACCCACTTCTGAAAGTGACATTCAGCAATTACAAATTTACATATATGCATTTAACATACATCAAATATTACAAACTGATAACTAGCACTAATAGAAGTTTGATGCTACTTTAGGTTCTGTGTTAGATTGGGAAACAAGAACAACTATACCGCTAACCAAAATACAAGAGATACAAGACAAACGTGTATACTTTCCCATATGTTCCTTGCAGGTAGGTGGCATGTGATTGTCTACATTAACTTACTATAGCTAAGCTTCTGTCAAAGCATTTTTATCTGCCTTATTTAATTTTTAATTAGTAACATATAGATTAGATTTAAGAATAGCTCAACCACTGAAGATAAAAATATACAAGTCAATGTCCGTGTTGGAAAATTATTTGTGGAGATACAAATACTTTTACTCATCTTAGCAGATAATAGTAAGAAATCCATGCTGATTGCACTGAGAAAATAATTTTGTATATTTTTTCTTTTATAGTCATTATGATTTACAGAATTCAGAGACTCATCATGTCTATAAAGCCTATACACAAGTCAAATAAAAAGGTAATGAATAAACTATACATTTACAGCAGAGTTTACAGTTTGCCACATAAAATTTTGACATGCATTTTTCTTAGATGACCATTCCTCTCCTCCTTTATGCCATATAAATACTTTCAGTTCTGAATACAATTTCCTCCGTGGAGGAGAATAAAATTCAAGAATACAGCAATCCTAAAGTAAAGGGGAAAAGAAAAGTCTCTAATAGAAGAAGTCCAGCCCAGCTGAATTGGCTAACAAGATAAAATACTGATTTAGCTACTCAGATAAGCAGATTTACTGGAAAGTTTTGGTCTATCATCAATTCAGATTTAACATAAAATACTTAAAATCACAAACAAATTGCATATTGCAATAGCTCTGAGACTACAGAACTTCATTCATAAAAATCTGTGTTATTGAACATTTAAATATATGACAGAATGTTTTAAATATTAATCTCCAATCAAGAAGAAAGACTGTGATGGGGGAGAGGCAAAGGAGAGAAAAAGTTTATGTTGAAGATACTGTCACTTTGTTTAGAATTATCAATACATCAAATAAGTACAGGATTTAAACATGAAATGTGAATGCAGCAACGAAGAAAGCTCTGACAGATTACTTGCAGAGGTCCATTATAACTCAAATCAACCCAAATTAAACTGGACACCAGGATGAGTTATTTCTTACCATGGTTGGAAATAAACCTGTGTGGTTGTGGGAAACTTCAGTTTAGGACTACTCGTGCATTTATTGTCGGAGTTCCCAAAAAGTTGCATGATAATTTTCTAACGCAAAAGGCACTTCTACATGGGAACGTCAGCATGATGAAAAAGGTGAAGCAGTCATTGCAGAGGAATCTGGTTCTTATTTTTAGACTAATCGATTTTCACAAAATATTAGAAATATTTCTAAGTGAGCAGGCTTCATTAACCTGCCCAAATATGCTAAAAGAGTTAGTAAAGACATTACTGGGTCACTGATTTTGATTTTTATTTTTATTTCTATCAAATACCAGGAGAGTGCCATAAGACTGGAAGAGTTGTGACAACTGCAGTTAGAGAAACCTAATATAAATGCTATATAAATAAGTGAAATACTTATTGTCTATTATATTTCCATAATAGGTCACTTATTATTGTCCAGGTCTAATAAAGGTGGACTGTGGCTCCAGTTTGAGGAACACAAGAGGCAGGCAGCTCAGTAAAAACTTTAAGTGAAACGCTGCAGTGAAAAGGGCTGATGCCATCCTCATATGCATACAACAGGAGAGAAGAGAGTAGGAACAGAAATGAGTAGGCACTTTTAGAGTACTGATGAGATGGACATTAAAGTCCTGCAACTCACTTTGATACCCATGTTTGCAGAGATTTTGAAAAATTTGGAAGAGTCCCAAAAAGTTTCAAAGGGCAGAGAAAATGGACTGTTGAAAGAACTTCAAAGATCTGTATGTGCTTAGACTACCGAAAAGAAAAGAAAAAGAAAAAGAAAAAGAAGAAAGAAAAGGAAAGAAGAAGCATTATTGGATCTGGACTACCTTCTTTGAAGGTACTAGAATGGCAATTCTCAAACTGCCAGACAAAGACAAAGCAAGAACCAGAGAGAAAAGCTGATACTGACAAATTAATTTGAGAAACAAAACAGCATTTCAAGTGAGGATTATGACTATTGGAACAAAATTTCTAGTGATGATGGCATGGGCTAAGCATGTCTTAGAGTCTTCAGAGGGCGGCTGGATTTCCCTCTCAGAGACAGGCTTTAATTGCACACAGGACACAGATTTCAACACAGGGGAAGCCTGGGTACAGTGTAATGGCTATTAATATAGCCTAATATACAGGGTTCAACATAAAAGCCCCTTTTGGCCTTTGCAAATTAATATCTATTAATCAGCTTAAATGTTGGTGCATTAGCAATTCCTTCACTGCTCATTTCAACAGAAAGATTCAATTAAAAATCTTTTTACAAACCTAAATCACATTTTATGCTCTCTGAAAATCTAAACAAACTACATTCTCTGTGAATCTATGTAAAGTCTCAACTTTTCATACATGTGCACAAGGATCTGGGTGACCAGGACAGAAACCTGCAGTGCTTTAAAAAAAAAAAAAAAAAAAAGCTCCTCTAAAAAATATTTTATTCCACTACCAAATACAGTCATTTACACTTTTTTTTTTTTTTTTACCAGTTTTACCCAGTAAGCATGTGTTTGAACTTTTTTTGTCCCAGGAGTATCAATTGCATTTTTCAATAACAAATATGATAATCAAAATTCTATATTAAATATCTAGTGAATTCTGTAACAATTATATGTATTTCAGATTCCTCAGTCAAATAAATATGGTCTGTGCTCTGAAGGCTTTTCAACAGAAAAGATTAAAAACCTACTGGGTAGGAAATAAGCTATTATTTTAATATAACATGAACCACAGAGAAATTACAAGTTCAATTCAGATGCCCAGTGCCGACTGACGTGCCCTAAGATATCAAGGACATCCTCATGATGGGGAAAGCTATACAGGAATCCCTGTGAACTTGTGGAGCCAAGCTGGGGCCAGGCGAGGGTAGCCTTGGGCACCAGATGTCATAAAACGTGCCTAACTTTAAGCAACTGAAGACTTTGAAGTGATGTCCCATGTAGTCTGAAAAGCCATGGAAGAGTCAGGAAATTAATTAATATTTCTGAATTTTCAGACCAGTCAGCACCAAAAGCTGTCTTCAGCTGGGAGGTAGGCTGGTATTATTTTTCTCTCCTAATTTGCATTTTAAGTATATTACAGAATTCCATAGATTTCCTAGATACTTCTGCTTCTGTGAAGCAATATTAGTGCAAGAAATGAGAAAATTGTCTGAGAGCAACTGCACTATAATATTAATACTTAGCTTTGCTTAATGAAGCATATTATTAATCATAACTGTCTCATTTTTATGGTTATGGTCTTGTTGATCCTCATAAGAACATGCTATCTGAAAATACCATGTTTCTGCTTCACTGGACCAATGACAAAAATAAATGTCATTCATGATTTCTGAAGTATGGACCTAGAACTTTCATAAAAAAGAATTCTGTTGTATATCTTGATCACATAATAACTCATAGTTACAGTCCAAAAAAAAGAAAGAACGGCAGTACTTGCTCTGAATCAAATTACTTAGCCTGGCTGAATAGTAATGAAAATGTTATATTCAAAGGAGCATGGCAACTAGGGGCAAGCTATACCAGCCTTTTGAGAGGGAGCACTTCCACTGTTCATCCTGGTGATGACTATGTGATCCTAGAATCCTTCACTAATTGTAAGAATGTGATGTGGAAGCTTCTGTCTCTGTTGTAAAAGTTTAAAACACCAGAAAACTGGTGACTTTAAGTATATGTACGCCTTATAAACCACAGCTTTTCCCTTGTTCTCTGACACTACAGAGAGTCTTATGTTGGAAATCTTAAGACTGGCATGAACGATGTATGAATGGAAATGTGTAGGTAAGCACTAGAAGAAACACCAGAATGAGGTTAAAAACGACCTGTATCGATAACTAATAACACATGCACAGTAGCAAAACTGAGTAATGTGTTATTTTGTAAAAAACAGAAGGTCTGCACGCTCATAAAATGATGGTATGATGACTTTCATGATGACTTGTCAGCAGAAGATTGTGTGCTCAACAGCAAAGGATATCAACACAGACACAGAGCCATTTGTATCATTCCTTTCCTTGTGAGCCCAGGAGGAACAGCATTGTCCTAAGAATGTTGAAAATGAGGAAGCACAGACAACAGGCACCAGACTTGCCTAAAACTTTCAGAGAAGAAAGTAAGCAAAATCGTGAGCCAAAAGTATCATCCTAACTGTTGGGTCCTAAATGATACAAAAGACATGTCTAAAAACCAGTTTGTTGTTATCAGTCAAGATGAAACAAAAAGATGTACTGAGAACTTTTGATGGGTGGCATCCGATCCTGACCAAACTACTCAAATACAGGCACTTTGATGCTTGTATGTGGATATGAGAACGCAAGTGAATTAAATCAATGAAAGAATGCGTCTGAGTGTTGAAATTTAATTTACTTGGGGATTTTATAAAACAGAATATTAACTTATTCTCCCATAAATTCTCGTGTAGAGTTTTGCTGCACTAGTTTCCTACAGTTAGAGGACAGAGAGGTATAAAGGCAGACCTGAGTACAGAGGGAAATACTAATTACTTCAGCATTTCCTCTAATAATATATCAGCTCCTCCAGCTTTTATGAGCCTTTATAATATAACCAACATCTCGAATGAACAAGAACTAATGCCTTATACCAAAAGGCATTGATTGGTATAAACAAACAAAAACATAGCTGCATTTACTCTTTGATGTGACAGGATGAGACATGCCATTACACAACTGGATTCCCTACAGTTTTAGGATTATATTTGGTTGCACTGTGGCCAAAATAAATAGTTAAAGCAGCATCAAAGCGGATTTACTCACTTGAAAAAATGAAAAAATCAGACTTCTCAAAGTATTCTATTGTCAGCAGTCAAAGAACTGGCTTACTGGGATGACCAAAGGCTTAGTTGTTTCTTAGTGTTGAGGACAGTGCAAACAGCCATTACTAAATATTTAAAGGTCTTATCAAATCTGGTTACCTAATTGATGGCCCACTATGTGAAGCATAGACTGAAATACTGACATAAACCAAAATGGGAACATCCCTAGAAATATCGAAGATCCTTGCTATGAGTTACCTGTTAGGAGTTTCAACCTTTGCTAGTAGCCCAAATGAAGAACTTGTGCAGAGTTTCAACCACTTTTTACTATTTTTGTTTGTTTGGTTTTATTGTAGGATTTTTAAGCAGCATAATCCTGTGTCAACCAGTAGCATGCAGAGGACCCAAAAGGGCTTCTGTTTTATTCCTTGGTGGTTTCTACTTTGCTGTGAGAAGAACTCACATCTAGGCCAATAATGGTCCAGAGAACAAATCAAAATGGAGTTAAGAGCATTATCAAATCAATTTCAAATTGATCTTTACTGTTGTCCTGAGTCTTTGTTGCCTGCCTGCCCTCATTTCTGAAAGAGAACAGAACATAATGAACAACAGGCAACCCAGTGAGGTGGAGCAGCCAAAGATGACATCAACTGAAAAACATGACTGGACACAGCAGGGCAACAAATAACACTTAAAAGTTCAGGACACATCTGCAGCTAGCAGCTCAGCCATAACCTCAGAGGAGAGAAAGAAGCATCTCTCACCAGGACACAAGATAAGTAAATATCAAGCCTGGTGTACATCAGTGACACAGTCGTGCAAAGAAAGAACTTGTGCTGGCAACTCTGTGATTCTCTGGTCATAAGTGTGCATAAAAAAAACTTTCACACGAAAGACTCAAAGAGCCAAGTAAAGCCACAGAAACCATGATGTTAAATATTGGTGTGGATCAGCACTGCAATAAATCTGGGCAAATTTTACACCACTGAAAAAACTTGAACTGTAGGGAATGGGCCTTTAGGTAGAACATACTGATTTCAAAAAGGCTGCACGAGACACCTCCTCCAGCCATAGCATATTAAGTCTCTGTGCAGAGGCATAGACAAAGGAAGGGGAAGACAAAGGAAGGACTTGGGAAGGAGGTCAAGGGAGGTGATTTTGCCCCTCTACTTCACTCTTATGAGACCCACCCTAGACTAGTGCATCCAGCTCTGGGGTCCCCAGTACAAGAAAGACATGGACGTATTAGTGTGGGCCCAGAGAAGGGCCATAAAATGGCCAGAGGGCTGGAACAGATCTCCTGTGAAGAAAATCTGAGACACTTGGGGTTGTTCAGCCTGGAGAAGAGAATTCTCCAGGGAGGCCTTATTGCTATCTTTCAATACCTAAAGAGGGCTTAAAGACTTTTTTCCAAGGCCTGTAGTGACAGGACAAGCTAAAGTGGTCTTAAACTTGAGAGAGAGTAGATTCAGACTGGACATTAGGGAGAAATTGTTTACTATGAGGGTGTGAGACACTGGAACAGGTTGCCTAGGGACATGGATGCCCTGCCATTGGAAACATTCAAGGTCCAGTTGGTTGGGGCTTTGAGCAACCTGATCTAGTGAAAGGTATCCCTGGCCATGGCAGGGGGATTGAAGCTAGATGACCTTTAAGAGTCCCTTCCAACGCAAACCATTCTATGATTCTCTGAATCAATTTCTAACAGCAGAATGCTGTGGAATCTATGCCGAGTCCTCCAGCAACCTCTGTCTTTGTGGAGACGTAATGTCTCTATTCCTGGTACTGCAATGACGGATAGATGAATTTTTAAGTGAATGACTCACTACAGTCATGCAGAAACATGGTAATAGGGTCTCACTCAGTTGTACCCTGATTTATGATATCTTTCACCTCATGTCTTAATACCATTGCATGGATAGCTGGTCTGGAAAGCAAGATCTTAGTCAATCTCTGCTGGTCAGAGGAGGCCAGTAACAATTCTTATTCAGAACATTTAGGATGTCATCCATATTTCTTATTTCAGCATGCATTTAATCTGTAAACACTGGTCTTCCTTCCTTGTGCTTTATAAGCACTCAGTGCTCATTGCCAGACCCTGCACAGAGTCCAGCTTACAGTTCTCTGAAGACAGAGTTACTAGCAAGGCCTTATGTCCTGACAGTGATTGTCTAGGTAGCAACAGTGGTAGAAAAATAGTAATAAAAAGAGGAGAAGGAAAGAGGAAGGAAAAAGCAGTTCAGGAATGTATGGAAGAGAACTGAGTGATTAGTTGGACATCTATGTTTGTTAATTTGAACACACTTCACACGGGTGAACCAGACAAGTGCAAACAAAGAAACACTTGTGTGGTATGAGAAAGGAAAGAGAGGAAGGGGAAACCAATTCTTGGCTGTAGAAGAACAAAAGCAGATGGAATCACTCAATAATAATATAGGAACATGCTTCACGGAGTAAATTATCACCAAATCCAGAATAATCTAAAAATATCTCAAATTATATTTAGAAATATAATAGACAGAACAAGAAATAAAATATAAAGAATATGAAAAAATAATCTACCAATTATTTACCACTGGAATCCCAACTGATTTACTACAGAAATTCAACAATTTTTACAGGATGATATTAGTAGTGGCATGAGTTCTAACTGGGAAGACTACCACTCTAGAGACTAGCTTCATCTCACCAAGTTTGGGCAGTTGTGAGTGAGAAAAGGTGCTTTAGTCTCCCTTCAGGCACTTCAGAAGTCAGCTCTTGGTCAATTTAATCATCACCTTATGCCATGCTTTATCCTTTACTTACAAGAAAGGGCAGGACAACAGTATCCTGATTTGGTGCTTATTCTATGATTTTGGGGAAAGAATTAGGAATAAGCTCAGTTCTTTGAAACAGCAAAAATCACAGGGTGGGCCTTTTGAAGTTCTGTCAACAGACGCCATGCAGTACAACTTCAAATTAATTTGAATTGTATTTTCCCATATAATTCCTTTCACTCACAGAGAATCATTAATAACTAAATTATTAGTTTGGATGAAAGTGGAGAAGTTGAGATTGATTGAGACTACTACTGCTTCATAAGTTCATGAGCTGGCTTTCCTTTCTATTTGTTGTTTCAAAATTTTGAAAATAAATTTGAAGCCTATGGCTTTAAAATTAATTAATTTCTGCCATTCTCTTTGGACGAAGCTATTTAAACTAAAGGGGAGAGTTTAGTCATGTAGTATTGTCTCCTGCACAGTAAAAAATTGGACACTGGATCAAGCGTTGAGGTGATTATTCATTTAAGTGTGAGGTGCTCTAGCCAGCAATAAAAATTAAAATCATCACTGTATCCTTCCTAATAAGGAAGAATGGGATTTTTGTCTATAATTTACAAAATGTGCAATATAATTAGTAGCCATAGCATTGAAGCATTGTCATTAAATAATGTAAAATATGAATGTCATAAACAGAAGAGCTATTTTTAACCATGAAAGATGTCAAATTTTGTTTCCCAGCTACTTAATTTATAACAAATATCATCCAGCTTTTCAGTGCTTTTATCTGCTGTCATGTCCTTCAAATAAAATTAAATTTCAAATTATTCATTATCTACACATTCATATTATTGAATTACACTGAATGTTACAAAATATTATTATGGCTAGTTATACACTCAAACTTTCCAACATTTTCCATATATGCCTACATTCTGCATGGCAGAGACCTTGAAGAAATATTTCCTGTAGCCAGAATTTTTTATGTACACAAAGGTTATGAAGCAATACCTTTTTTTTTTCTTACATAGAAATAAGGAATATAATAAAATGTGCCATTGTTCATACCAACTATGTTAATATTTATAATCAAAATTTCAAAAAAAGTAATTTCAAAAATAAAGCAAATAAAACCTGGAAAGAGAGCATTTAGGATAAATATTACACACCTGTTTTTAAAATATCCTGTGGTATGTATTTACATATCTAGAACTAGTTTGAAATATTGCTTAACACTGACATACATTACTGAAATGAGTGAGGTTTTCACTGTCAACATTCAAATAAGCCATCTGCATGTACAATTACTAAGACAATGTATCTCAGGAATTTTAGATTCTTTAATAACATATTTTTCTTACTTTTTTAGAAAACAGACATATTCCTGTCAGTGAACATGAAATATTCAAAAGTATCCGTGGTCATTATTAACTTTAGGTAACATACAACATTCTCAGTAAAACATCATCTGCACTAAACACAATAGTCTACAGTGACATTATGTTATAAAATCAGGGGAAACAAAGTTATAAACTGTCAAGATTTATACTAATGTTATTATATTAAGTGAATGCATACCCCCACAGACATCGCCGTCCGCATTTTCACACTGTCGATCATCACATTCACAGTTTTTGCCATGAACTCTGTTGTCTCCTGGAGGGAAACAAGTGCATTGGCCACATTCACATCTCCCTGTAAGAATAAACAATTGTTAGAGTCATTATGTCAGTAAAGTAAACTAAAGGAAATAAAAAACCAGTTATTCTACACCCTACCCCCCAAAGGCAAACTACAAGTCACTCTGTATTAATTAAACTATACACATAAACAGTATTAAAAAAAACCTCCAAAACGATCACTCCTCCGTGTCAACCAGAAGCAAAGTATATCACTGTTATGTCTTGGTGGAAACAGCAACAATAAGCAATTATTGGCATTGTATGTTTTTCCTATCTCAACTTTGCCTAAGAGAGCTATGGCACAAGTTTAACTGCATAATTAACCTCTCTCATGGATCTAAAATATTTAACACATACCTCAGAAACTCCAAAATGAATGTGATTAGAATTAAATATGCACGGGGCTAAGATACTCTCTATTCATGTAGAAATATAACTCTTCAAATACTCCGTCAGGCATTTGGAAAGCAAAAATCCCTAAAATTTTTCTTCTCTAGACCTGAGGAAATAGAAGTCAAAACCACAACTTCTGTCAGAGTCTTCCCTTCCGTCAACCTGTTCACAGAACTCCCCAGAGAATAAAGGGGGAATAGAGTCAATCAAACTCCCACGCATCTTCCACTCCAAAGCCCTCAGAGCAGTGAGTATTAAATGGCCAGATGTGAAAAAGAAATAAGATCAGGGATAGTCTTACATTGTACATATGACACACTCAGTTCAGGGCAATTTTGGTTTTCTTATTTCTTAACTTCTAAGGGTTTAACTCTGTATTTTTAAAATTGTTTTAATGCAACACTACTATGAGAATGCTCTTAAATGTGACACAAACCGTGGAGCAAAGTAATAAATTTGATGGGCTTGGGAAAAGATTTAGTGTGTAAAAAAAGGGCCACCAGAGATATGGATTAGGATGCAGAAAAGGCTTTTCCTCTTGATCTGATTTAATCACAGAAGCAATGAGACTCCACCTGGGCCTGGACACTGCTCTACTGACTGCAGAACCCAAATTTACAGTAGGAGCAACTTTAGCTACAAAGCAAAAAAAATCCTTCAAGTGCTTTATTATGTAACCAAACGGTTCAGTGTTCGCAATATTTTTCCAGCATTTACTGAAATATTTTGCAGAATGGGAAAGGACTGTTAAGGAGAACCTTAGGAGAGCTTTTCTAACATAGGTTTTGTGTAAAGCCTTTTAGATCAACATACTGCCATCATTGTTAATCTATGTATTTTTCAACTTCTAACCTAAATTTGTTACCTTTAGGGGTTTTTTCTTGTTTGTTTGTTTTTTAAAAAGCAGTCTAATTAAACTGGAGTAAGGGGTATCTTATTACTCATTGAAAAACTCCCAGCTCATTTTATAGCTGCTATATTCCTCACCTTCCCAACCATGAATGCACAGTGCAGTTTCAAGCTGACATTTTATGTGCCAGGACTCAATCAAGAACAACGTTTTATGACCAACTTAAAGTGCAAGAATCTTAAAAAAGACAGGCTGCTAGAGAGAATTAACAGCAAATACTTCATACCTTTATAATATATACTGTTTTAAAGCTATGTTGCATTGGCAATTATATGAGGATATTCATTCCAGAAAAATAAATTTATTACAGGTAAAATTTATTCATGATGTGGTATTACATCTACCACAAAATGAAATAGAGTTGTATTTAGTAATCATGTCAACATTGAAGATATGATTGTCTACAGAATGATTGATGTTATTTGCCTGCATTCTCTAAGCTATAATTATTTGTCAGGGACAGTTACATTAGCAACTGGAACAAAATAATTTCTTAGTACTTAAATATACAGAGACTCAATGAGTCCAACTTGTCACTGTTTGAGGCTCTTGCAGTCTCTTTCTATCCATTCACTTTAGATAGCCTGGATACTTTTACAAAAACGTCACATCCCACTGTCCCAAAGCACAGTCACCCGTAGGTAGAGGGGTGCCTGATGAACAGGACCCATCTGTTGCAAGATTCTAAAAAACAGACAAAAGAACCATCTTAACAGTGGTATCCTGGCCAGATGATGCTATAATAAGGAGGATGCCTGAAGTACAATAAAATCAGTTTAAGCAAGTTGCTTTGAAGAGAGGAGTCAGCAGAGATGGAAAATCCTCCAGAGGGACAAGCAAAGGAAGGTTAGTCTATAATGAGGCTCCTGCATGTTCTGTAATTAAGGATTACCTCCTGTAATGCTTAATTTAATAAGTCCGAATGACCTGAGAGCCCAGTGGCTGGCCACTTGCACTGGAATGGGAACAGGTTCCTCTCAGTCCCTGCTGCAATTAGTATTTATTCATTTTAGTTAACGTGCAACTTTTTCACGAGCAGAAAAACTGAGGACTATCCCATCCCTAGGCAGACAGAGCACATTTTTGTCACGTAAGAGATACAATCTCAGGTTGTCTTCTCAAAATCAAGCACCCAAGGGGATTTTGGCCCTACATTCTCAGTCTTCTCATCTTAGCTAATGAATAAAACACAAACAAATATATTCAAAAGTCTCAAGTTCCTGGTTTATATCTCTACCTCGTATTTTATTTTGGCTGGCTCCCACCTGAGCTCAGGGTATAATTTAGATTGTCTGACTGCAGACCTCAGCAGAACTGAAAGTGTCTTGAAAATGGACAGAAACCTCAGTCAGTAAGTGCTCTGGAAAAGGATTTCCCTGAGCTATTTTTTTGCTTTTAAATATTCAAAGATATAGTTATAGTAGTTTAGTACACTGCTGCTGAAATTGATACTCAAATTATTCTTTCATTAGTTCTTTTATAAATGTGACAAAATTAGCACTAGGAACATCAGAAGTTAATTTAGTGGCAACTCTGTACTGGCTTAAAAGGCATTTCACCTCCAAAAGTACTGAGATTTTGGTTAGACTATGTAAGGTGGGCTCATTTTGTGGAGATAATTTAACTGAGAGAAAGTCCTTTGGCTTCTGAACAGCTAGCTACATAGGATGTAGCAAATGTAAACTTCAAAGGCTCAGTTTATCACCATATAATAAACAAAAAAGTTAATAGCATTCTGTAACAATAAATTTCAGAATGCTTCCCTGGGAAAACCAGGATGAGATATTTGGAGGGTTAAGCTTGCTTCAGCCATGCTACTACTTTGTCAGGTACACCTGCTACCGAAAAAACAGAAGCCGCACCTTATTCTGTGACCTTCTTCTCTTAGTTATTGTGATAAAATACCTACCACACTAATTCAATCATTCAAAAGTAATTTGAAGCTCACATTATACTGGGAAGGGATCAGCACTTTGCTAAACATACCCTTTCTTTGTGTAGAATAATAGGTTTACCATAGCAACCTGATTATAGAGGGAAAGTTACTGCCAAACACATCCTAAATTATCTTTAAATTAAAGAATTTAAATTAAAGAAACAATTAAACACAGGAGGACTATAATATTCTGCACTTTCTCAACTGTCTGTGCAAGAGCTACACTTCATGAGCAAAAAGACACAAGTTCACCTCAGACAAGCCACCTCAGTGGCTTCCTCTCCTCCTGGCTGAACAGGGACTGTAAATTTCATTGTCTGATGGCTTCAGATGAAGGAAGCTTTATGATGGAAGTCATATGAGCTATTAGCATTGAAAAGCTTAACCTACTTATTGCAATGCAAGATTACAAAAATAGAATAATCATACAAGACATTTATTGTCTACAGTTTTAATATTTCCTCGCATTCTTTCCTGCCATTGATGTCAATAGGAGCATTAACTTATTACTGATAATTATTATTACTTGAAGACTGAAAAAAGGCCAGCTTAGAGTGGGTTTTTTGTTTGTTTGTTTTTAGAGGGAATTAAAGTGCCACATCTCACTAAATAAGTTTGTCAGACAACTGACTCTAGAATTCTAAAAATCTGTGCCTTAAGCATTTAGCTTTGGATTTTATTCACCATTTATGATACCATTTTTTCAGTCCTCTTGTCCAACATTTATGAAGCAGAACTAAAGTAAACAGTGCCTACACTTACATTAAACCTGTTCCCATGCAAATTGCTGTGACCATTAGTTGCATGCATTCAAACTGATTTCCAGCTGCCTATATAGACTGACTGAAAGTCTCTTTTATACAGGTAATTTTCATTTTGAAACACTGTTCTAGAAGCATATAATTTGCGCAATAAAACATTTTTGCCTAGTTATTGCCAGCAAAAATATCAGAAGGAACAGTAATCATTTTCAATGTAAAAAGAAACACTGAATATAATAAGATTTACTTCATTGTCTTTTCCTGTCTATAACTCCACAACATAAAGGATTTTTCTGTGCATGCTGCTGAATTTTTATCTTCTAAACGAAAACAAATAAATAAAGTAGTTTTTTTGTTTGTTTGTTTTTTTAATGTATAAGCAATACAGCGCCAAATTGCACTGAGATTGTGGTAAAAGCAAACCAGGTTCATCAGTACCTCAGAAAGATGGTGTTCCAGGCTAGTGATAAATAGAAGGGAATGTGCCTTTAGGAAGGACTTTTCTGCCCCATGGCTGTCCCAGGCTTAACATCTGAAAGTATTACCTAACAGAAATTGGCAATTTCTTTGTTATCAAGCAGTCCCAGGCAACCTGAACACATTCAGTAAAGCTGCTGTGTCTTTCTGCCAGCAGAACCCATTTCATGCTGGATGGGAACAGACGATCTAAAATAATGTTCAGAAATAGCAAATCAGAGAAGGGGGATGGGAAGATATGTAGAGAAGATCACCAAGTTTCAGGGCACATAGTGGATGGGGGGAAGCAGATGTGACTTAAGGAAGTAATAGATAGGATGTAGCAGCTTCAAGTAAGGAAAAGGAAAATTCACCAACTGAGTGGTGGAGAAAAAAAAGACCAGTAAAGGGAATAAGCAGTACCACAAAATGGACAAACAAAATGCAGCACTTTCGAAAAACAGGGTGGACAATCTCATCATGCCTTGCTCAGTCTAAGGCATTAAAAGCAGTGTAATCCAGCTGAGCTTGATCAATATGGAGAAATTTATAGACTTAAACAGAAAACAACTACAGACTTCTCAGTGGGCACACATAGTTTATGTTGCATTCGCAAAATGGCCTGAAAGGACTTCCCACACCTAGAATGGCTTTTCATAAGTGAAAAATAATTTTTCATATAAAGTATTGTACCGACTAGGGAAAAATAATTCTGTCTTATATGTGCAGGGATCTCTGGCTTTTAAAATGCTGATAATTCTTTGACCTGTTTAGTTGGATGGTTTATGAGGTGCCAGAAAAAGGGAAACTTTTAAACTTTAAACAGTTGAATATCTGGCTGATCTCACATCAACTATGAAAATCTGGGCATTAGTTTCTTGAAAGGATTTTGAGCAAGAGGGAGCAATGTTCTAATATATGAACAACGTCATCTGCAACCTCTAGTTATGTTGGGGAAAAAATAAGATTCCCTCTTCTAAAAAAGCTTTATGAACTTGTATCAATACAGTTCTATTTGTCTCCAATGTTCCAACATGTCAGAAAATTTGTGACAAAACAGCAGATGGGCTAGCACAACACAGGTGCTACCTCTTCAGCAAAAGGAGTTCAACATGTGCATGAAAAAATCAATTCTGGACTTGAAAACTGCTTTCTCTACTAAAGTGATATTTTACCATCTCAGAGAAACTAAGAACATCAGAAGCCTTAAACATGGTTTGTCCTCTGTATAGAGTGCTCAGCCGTAGCTGCAGAGTGCTGCTCATCACAACACACCAACCTTCATCACAGGTACCAATGTTAGTTCTTTCCTGGTGAGCAGCACAGTGATAGGAGCAGAGGCATGTATGAGGTGCATCAGTAGTGTAGCATCCTGGCTCTGCTGTGCTCTGCACCTCGTGAGTCTTCACAGCAAGGACAGAAAGTCAACATCCCAGGAGAGGGCCTTTTGTACAGCAGCTTCTTCACATTTGAAACATCAGATGGGAATATTGATGTTTTTGTACTTTAACTGAAGCTACAAGCCCCAGGAAGGGTTTCTTTTCTTAGTGTGCACAGGATTGCTCTATTAGGCTGTTGAGGGTTTATGGAGATCTTCTGGTGAAAATTGGGTTTTCCTCACAAGGTTCAAGCAACAAGTACTTTTATTCTGCAGTACATTATATTGTGAAAAATAAAATTGTGCATTTATCACAGAATCATAGAATCATAGAATGGTTTGAGTTGAAAGGGAACTTAAAGCCCATCAAGTTCCAACTCCCCTGCCATGGGCAGGGACACCCTCCACTAGACCAGGCTGCTCAAAGCCTCATCCAACCTGGCCTTGAACACCTCCAGGGATGGGGCATCCACAACCTCGCTGGGCAACCTGTTCCAGTGCCTCATTACCCTCACAGGAAAAAAATGTCATCTTAATATCTAATCTAAATCTACCCTCTCTCATCTTAAAATCATTACCCCTTATCCTCTCACTACACTCCCTGGTAAAGAGTGCCTCCTCATCTCTCCTGTAGGCCCCTGTGAAGTACTGGAGGGCTGCAATACAGAAAAAAAAAATGTGCTGCAACTATTACAAGAACTAGTTGTTCAGATTTGGGTTGGGAACAAACTTTCTGTTTCTAAATCAATACACAGAAAAGAAAGATGCCTTAAGTCTACTCATAAAAAGAGATTATTTGCAGCATGACTGACCCAAGACCTCAACTAAAGATACAAAAACTACAAGAGAAGAGCTTAGCTGAATCATACAAACATAAAATGAAATGAAAATTGCTTTAATAAATCTAAAGTAATTTCCAAACTTCAGATTTTTTAACTACTTTTTCCAAGAATTTTGTGCACTGAAGTGAACTTTTAGCAGCAAGCTCTGAGATTTTTATTTACATAGCACCAACAGTAGCTAAAGCATGTGATTGGGTTAAATATCTGTATTTTCCTTAGTTTTACAAGGCACCTTTCAACTGCAATAACTGCATCAGCTACTACACTTAGCACTACCAACAGGGCTGAAGTAACTGTAATCAACTATTATCATATAACTATATCACACACTTAGAAGACTTGCATCTATAGCTGATAACTTTTTGTTCCAGCTTGTATTTTCTCACTTTAGGCCCATATATGGCTTCAATGGCCAGGATATTTTCAGTAATAGCTTATGTTGATACACCTGGTTTTATTTTAAATTCCATTTTATGCTTGGAAAACCTATTCCAAATCTGCATTAAGTTCTCATTAACACTGGGCCATCCAGTATGACATGGAATATTATAGTCCCATGTGAAAGGGCTGGGAACATGTTGAAAGGCATCACAAGGTGTGTGCAATGCAGGGAGCGTCATGGTAGCTCTGGGGACTTTGCTGTGTAGAGCTTCTCTTATCCTTTTCCTATAGGAAAGTCTTTCCTTTAAAGTCCCATGTCTGCTCATCACCTACAGTCAGTGTCTTGCAATGGCTGTTGGTAAAAACATTTGTCCTAAGAAAAACAACAGAAATTCACAAATTAAGAAATTATTTTCTTAAAGCTGCCTGAGACTTTCCACTTTCATATGTACGTTTTATGCAGTTCTTCTCTAGTACAAAGTACCAAGCTGTCCCACATATAATAAGATGTGTGGGTTTCTCAAACACAAAATGTATGTTTCTTTTAATATTTTAAAAATGGAATTGCTTTATCGTGTGAAAGAATATTTTAAAAGGTCTGATGATTTATTTTTTCCTAAAGGGAGGGAAAAAAAAGCAGCACAGAAACCAAATACCCCTAAGACAAAAGCCCTGGAAAAATGTTATCCTAAACAACAGACGTTTCACAACAGTGTAAGCAACTGGATATCCGAGATTGTAAAAGCAAGCTTTATGCAACAGCAATTGCAAATGGCCAAGACTTGCTCCCTGCTTTAGTACACACGGCATGTATGACTGGAAGCCTAATTGCACAGTTGGCATATGGCATCGCAAGTAAATGCTCTTCCTTTCTGACAGCCTAATAGTGAAATACTTCTTTAGACAAATCCACTCAACAGCACCACTTTACAGATTCAGCATCAGATAGTCTTTTACAGCCCGGGCTGTTCAGCACTACTGATTTGTATCTTCTTTTCCATGTTGTTTTTTTTTTTTTTTTTTTTTCTTCCTCCCTCTCTTTAAACATTTGGGTAAGAAGCACTGCTGTGCTGTTAGTTTCCTTTTCAGATTGTTAACTTGTTGACATCTGCTAACATCATCAAGCCAGCATGTCTCCTCCATCTGCCCCTCTCAGTAGCAGTGCTTTGAGGATACACTCCTTGAAGGATGCTATTGTGTTTCTGCAGAGCCAACAAGGAATTTCTAGAGGAGTACCAGGAAAGGAGTCATTGAGAACACCCTTGCCTGCTCTGCAGGAGCAGGATTTTAGCCATATGCCCTTGACAACTGACTCCCTATACAAAAGGGACAAGTAGGACTACGAAGGCAATTACTTCTCTGTTCAAAAGAAATGTGATAGTCAATGTCACCACACAGAGGAGAGATATGTGAAGAAGACAAGAAAGAAGGTGGCAAAATGTTTTCTAAAGAAATGTGTTGTTAAGGCAGAGAACAGTGGAAATGGAAAAGAAGGAGGAGGAGTCACTTGGGGGAAAAGTGAAAAACTAGACAGCATGGGAAATGTCATTCCAAAGATGTAATTCACCTAGAATTCACCAAGCCACCATTTCCAAGATTTTCTCCTACCCTTCCTCCCCTCTCCTCTCACCCAATAAAAATAGTTCCTCTTTCTTCCATCAGTCTCTTTTCTACTTTTCTCTCTACCTTTTTTCCTCTTTCCCCTTTGTCCAATGGGCCCTCCCCACCTTTAAAATGTTTCACCTCTGGGTACTGAACATTTTGTACTTCTACAAATCACCTCATCTTTCAGATCACCCCATGTTACCTTCTCTAGCTTGCTCTGAGCTCTGTCTTTTCATCTCTTTTTCATTCTTTCCCTCCAAAATGCTTTCAATAGCTCAAACTATCAAGAAAAACTACTGCAAAGAGATGCCAATAAATCAAGTAAAGGATACAAGGCATTCTACTAAAACTAACCTCTTCTCCACAGAATATGAAAAATGAAGTACTGTGTTTGATTTAAAGGGCCTGGCTTGAGAATGCTTTTCCTTCACCTTGACAACTATCAGGAAAAATAAGTCTCATTTCCCTTTCAGTCTGTCCAACTGTCTGGTGCTCAGCATAAGCTGCTACAAAGTATTTTCTGTCAAAACCCAAACATAATAAAGAGGCACAATCCAACAGTGAAAGATATATGAAACACAAGGACATTGTTCAAGAAGCTGTGATGGCTTTTGAGCCATTTATAGCTTTATACGTTTGACTGCCTTATCATCCAGAGGATTGACTTCTTACCCTTTTTTTACATGATGTGCCATGTAATGAGTCATAGCACTAATTCCACAGAGATATTTAATTTGCAGATTAATCTACTAGAAAATGTCAGCTGCTTTGTGGAAGTTTAATCACCAAAATGTTAACCTTGTTCACTTCCTGCTG